>NW_004444008.1:2217120-2219260 GCF_000243295.1 Trichechus manatus latirostris | reverse complement strand
CAGACTTAATGGTCTGACTGAGACTGGAGGTACCCCGGAAAGCATGGCCCCTGGATTCTCTATCAGCCCAGAACTAAAAGAGTTTCAGAGGGCAACGCTTCAAACAGGGATTGGACTGGATTGTGGGACATAAAGTGATACTCGTGAGGGGTATGCCTCTTAGCTTAAGTAGATACAAGAGACTAAACGGGCAGCTTCTGTCCAGAGGTGATATTGGAAGGGAGAGAGGGTTAGGACCTGGTTGAATGGACATGGGGAATTAGGGGTGGAAAGAAGGAGTGTGCTGTCACAATATGGGGACAGAAATTGGAGTCACGTAAGAATGTACGTATAAATTTTTGTATGGGAGAAAATTAAAAAAAAAAAAAGAAAGCCCTGGCCCAGATGGCTTCACTGGAGCATTCTACCAAACATTCAGAAAAGAGCTTATCCCATTACTACTGAAAACTATTGCAGAACATAGAAAAGGAAACGACACTTCTCAATTCATTCTATGAAGCCAGTATATCCCTGATACCAAAACCAGGCAAAGACACCACAAAAAAAGAAAATTACACAACAATATCACCCATGAATATAGATGCAAACATTCTCAACCGAATTCTATACAATAGAATTCAGCATCATATCAAAAAAAAAAAAAAATACACTAAGACCAAGTAGGATTCATACTAGGTATGCAAAGATGGTTCAACATTAGAAACTCAATCAACGTAATCCACCACATAAATAAAAGGAAAGAAAAGAATCACATGTTCATCTCAATTGATGCAGAAGCATAATCGACAAAGTCCACCACCCGTTCCTGATAAAAACTCAATAAAATAGGTATAGAAGGGAAATTTCTCAATGTAATAAAGGGCATCTATGCAAAACCAACAGCCAATATCATTTTTTTTTTAATTTTTTTCTATTGTACTTTAGATGAAGATTTACAGAAGAAATAGTTTCTCATTAAACAGTCAGTACACGTATTGTTTTATGACATTGGTTAACAACTGCACGACATGTCAGCACTCTCCCTTCTTGACCTTGGAGGACCTTTTCTTTTTTTTGGTGAAAATATACATAGCCAAATTTACACCATTTCAAAAGTTTCTACATGTACAACTCAGTGACATCGATTACATTCTTCCAGTTATGCTGCTATTCTCACTACCCTTTTCCAAATTATTCCATCACCATTATCTTCAACTCACTGCCCCCTAGGCTTCTCATCAAACTTTTGAGTTGTTGTTGTCAATTTGATCTCACATAGATAATTCTTTTTTTTTTTTTTGTACCTTAGATGAAGGTTTACAGAACAAATAGTTTCTCTTTAAACAGTTAGTACACATATTGCCTTATGATAATGGTTAACAACCCCATGACATGTCAGCACTGTCCCTTCTCAACCTTGGGTTCCCTATCACCAGCTTTCCTTTCCCTCCTGCCTTCTCGTCCTTGTCCCTGGACTATTGTGCCCCATTAGTCTCGTTTTGTCTTATGGGGCTGTCTAATCTTTGGCTGAACGGTGAATTTGTCTATTTTTTCCTCATTTTTCTCTGCTTTTTGCTTCAACTCTTGGATAGCTCTGAATATTAGAGATTTGAATTCCCTATCAGGTAGTTCTAGTGCCTTTTCTTCTACTGGAAAGTTATCTGATATTTTATTTTGGATGCTTACTGGAACCATCTTGTCCTTTTTTTTATATGTATTTTTTTATTGTCTGCTGTCTTCAGGATAGTCAGTAATTTTCTTCTTTTATTGATTGTAGATTTTTTTATTTCATCCTGCTTTTTTGTTTTATTTGGTTATGTCTGAGCAGGCAAGTTGTGCGTTCTTTGTTGTTTATTTGTCTGTGGGCATGATACTTTTCACCTCCTTATCCAATGCACAGGGCCAGTTGCTCAGCTGTGGTGCAGCCAGGCAGGTCCAGATGAAGGGGAGATGCTGGGATGGGTTGTTTGTTGCATGTACTAGGGTCAAGAAGGTAGGCCAGGAATCAGTGCAGGTCAGGTTCCGGTAGGCCGTGCCTGTGCTGCTTGGGGCCGTGATGTTCAGCACATGGTGCAGGTAAGCAGGAAGGAGGGGGGAGACTGTGATATGTGGAACTAAGATGAGTATAGGAATGAGGAGAGATAGGAGAGAGAAATAGGAA
>NW_004444008.1:2187719-2217020 GCF_000243295.1 Trichechus manatus latirostris | reverse complement strand
AAAAAAAAAAAAAGATAGTGCTAAGGGAGCTTGCTCTTGGAGTAGAGATGAGAAACCAAGAAATTGAGAAAAAGAAAAAGGGAAAAAGAAAAATAAATAAATAAATAAATAAAAATTAGAAAAGAAAAGAAGAGCCCCCAGGGATCCCACCAGTGCGGCTGCAAAGACAGGGAAGTGGCTTCCAGGCTGAGAAGTACAGCCTAGCTAGAAGGGGTAGAGATGTCACACAGGTATTCCGGAGACAGTAAGAGAAGGTAAGTATAGACAGAAGAGAAACTGAAAGTTGAAGAAAGACAAAAAGGAAAAAAGAAAGCCAAAAAAAAAAGAAATGCCCCCAGGGATCCCACCACGTGGCTGCACAGACTGAGGAAGTAGCTTCCAAGCTGTGCAGTACAGCCTGGCTAGAAGGGGCCCCGAAGCTAAGAAAAGAAAAAGAAAACAAACAAATGAAAAAAACAAAACAGAATCAAAAAAAAAAAAAAAAAGCTCCAAGGATCCCACCAGCGTGGCGGCGCAGGCCAGGAAGCAGTTCCACAGTCAATGGCACTTCACAGCCTTTCAAGAAGACACAAAGATGGCACACGGAGCCAGCCATTTGAGAGAAAGGAGCGGGAGGTGGTGAGAGGTATGGAAGAAACCAAAAGAAGCGGAAAAAAGCAACACCAGCAACAAACAAATGGCACTCAGGGAACCAGCCAGTGTGGGCGGGTTGAATCCAACTGGCAGAGGGCCGAAACCAGTGCCTCCTGGACAAGAGTCTATTGCCACAGGAAGCAGATGAGACCAAGCGGGGGTGAAGAAGTGTGGGGAGTGGAAAAGCATATATCGCTGGTTATCGGACGTTCTGTCTCCTGCTGGGAGCTCCGTGAAGCTGCTTTTGCGTACTTTCTGTCTGCCGATCTCTGATGTGGGCTGGGCAAATCCAAGTGGCAGGGACCCTGCACTTCCCGGCTGGCTGAGCTACCACAGCCAGCTATGAAGTAGTAGAGGTCTAGAAGGGGGTAGAAGGATGGGGGGTGGGAAGGCGCATATTGCTGGTTACTGGGTGCTCTGTCTCCTGTTGGGAGCTCTGTGAATCTGCTTTCCTGTACTCCTTGTCTGCTGATCTCCAACAGGAGTCCAAGATGGTGAATCTGTGCTGTGTTAGCTAATAGGGGACCTCCTCACTCTCTGTTCTCTGTCAGTTTCTTATTCCACTCAGTGCTTGGCTGAGTCCTTTATCATTTCATTTGTCGCTTAGGGTTCCAGGATTGACATTTGTGTCTGTTTTATTTAGTTTTTCAAGTTTTTGCTGTGGAGGGACAATGTAGTGCTTCTGTCTATAGCGCCATGATGGCTCCACCTCCTAGATCACATTATTTTGAATGGTGAATGCAGTTTTTTTTTATTTTGCTGGTATTTTTTTAATGTGCTGATAAATGTACAGTGTGCTTATGTTGTCATTTAACGTCCTTAGTCAGAATTTTTCCCATGCTCCCACAAAATAATACAGATATGTTTTGTGGGATATGAGATTTTAAAACAATTCTATTTTTTTTCTCTCCATATGTGTCTAGTATTCACTCTCCCAGAATCACATTAGCTTATTCCAGGCCCTAACCCAAAAAGAGCCTTGGTAGTGCAATGTTTAAGCACTTGGCTGCTAACTGAAAGGTCGGCAGTTGGGAGATAGATGTGGCCGTCTGCTTCCATAAAGATTTAAAGCCCACTGCTGTGGAGTCAATTGCAACTCACAGTGACATTATAGGACAGGGTAGAACTACCCTGTAGGGTTTCCAAGAAGCAGCTGGTGAATTCAAACTGCTGACCTTGGAAACCCTGTGGGGCAGTTCTACTCTGTCCTATAGGGTCGCTATGAGTTGGAATTGACTCGATAGAAATGGGTTTGGTTTTTTGTTTGTTATCCCAAAATGTGTATTTAAACCCCTTAAAGTTTTGGTGTTGGGGAAGAATACTAAATATACCAGGGACTGCCAGAAGAACTGACAAATCTTTCTTGGAAAAAGTACAACCAGAATGCTCCTTAGAAGCAAGGATGGCGAGACTTCATTTGGACAAGTTATCAGGAGGGAGCAGTCCCTGGAGAAGGACTTCATGCTTGGTAAAGTAGAGAGTCAGTGAAAAAGAGGAAGACCCTCAACAAGATGGACTGACACAGTGGCTGCAATGATGGGCTCAAGCACAGCAAGGATTGTGAGGATGGTGCAGGACCGGGCAGTGTTTCATCCTGTCGTACATAGGGTCGCTATGAGTCAGAACCATCTCAACAGCACCTAACAACAACACCTGCTGTCAGTTTGTCCTAGTGTGGTGAGTAGACCAATCGTTGGAAAAGGACATCATAGTTGGTAATGTGGAGGGTCAGCAAAGGCAAGGGAGGCTCCTGGTGAGATGGACTGACACAGCTGCCGAAATAATGGACTCAAACATAGCAACTATCAGGCAGATGCGCAGGACTGGCCAACGTTTCATTGTGTTGCTCTTGGGGTCATCATGAGTCGGAGCCAACTCGATGCAGCCAACAACAAAGTTCTTGGTCATTATAAATAAATTTGAGAGAATACATAAAATCCAAGACCGTACTGTTTTCATATCAACCTTGTATGTTAATAACCAAGATTAAAGGGCAAAGACTTGGATGGATAGCCCCTTTTTATTTAGCAAGTGGAATGAAATAATAAAGATGAATTTTAGTGGACTTCGGTAATTGACACCAGTGCTGCTTGCAAATCTCACAGATATGACAACAGAGCAGCCTTTTCCCATAATTATATTTAGGGGAAAAGTTACTCATTAATATTGTTAATAACCACATGGATAATTTAAATTTTATTAAGCTTTAAATATTACTTGCAAATCTCTGAGTGCCTTGAGGAGTATATATGATGACTTATTGCTCTAAGTTTAGCTCCTGACTTCTGCTTTCGTGGGCTCACTGGGTGTCTGAATTGATCCTTTCCATTCTTCAATTAATAGATGTCATTTTTCATTTTAAAAAATGCCATCTGAATATCCCTAGGATTCTTTTAACCTGTACGTTCCTGGGAATACTGACTCATAAGGTTTTCTCCATACGCAATTATTTTTCTGGTTTATCTTCAGAGTGAGTAAAGTCTGGGAATTTTTTCATGTGTCTATGCTCAATCCCAACTAATGCCATCATGGCCAGCCAGGCTCCCAAACCTTGCTAAAGTCACCTTTGACCTTCTTTCTTCTGGATTAGCCTCATCCACTGTCACATCAGCTCTGAAAGAAGACTCAACTCCCACCATCACTGCCTAAATTCAAGTTCTCTCCACCTATCATCCAATGCACGGCCCCCAACTGCTGTCTCTCCTCCAGCTTCTCCAAATTCTAGCACCTTCTGCACCCAATATGGCAGGATAGGCTTCCTAAAGCAAACCTGAGCATGGGATCTTAGAAGCCCCCGGGCTCCTCCATACCTGCAGCCTTTGTGGTTGGGTCGATTCTGACTCATAACCACCCAGTAGCAGCAGAGGTTCTCAAATCTGCCGGGGCCAGCAGGTTACCAGGAGTTTGTTTAAGTTAAAAGTTCTGGCCCTGCTCCCCCAGAGTCTAGTTCAGATGATCTGGGGCCAGGCCTGGGCATCTGCATTCTTCAAAGGCCTCTTGGGAGACATGGAGCACTGGTGGCACAGTGGCTAAGCGTTTGGCTGCTAATCAAAAGGTCGGCAGTTCGAATCCACCAGCTGCTCCTAGAAACCCTATGGGGCAGTTCTACTCTGTCTTATAGGGTCGCTATGAGTTGGTTTTTGGTTTTTTGGAGTTAGAATCACTGGTCTAGAGGATTAGCCCAAGCTTGATGTGATGGATTGAATTGTGCACCACAAAAATATGTGCTGTAAATCCTAACCACTATCCACGTGGATGTAATCCCATCTGGGAATATAGTTTCTTTGTCATGTTAACGAAGTCATATCAGTGCAGGGTCTTAAGCCAATCACTTTAGAGTATAAAAGAGTAGATTAGGCACAGAAGCAAGCAGTACAGGAGGGAGAAGACAGATGCGAAGCCACGTGAAGATCACAAGGAACCGAGGAACGCCAAGGACTACGGAAGATGAAAGAGACAAAGACAGAGAGAGAGCCTTCCCCTAGAGCCAGTGCCCTGAAGTCGGGCTTCCAGCCTCCTAACTGTGAGAAAATAAATGTCTCTTCCTTAAAGCCACCTACTTGAGGTATTTCTGTTATGGCAGCTCCAGGTAACTAAGACTCTCCCCCGCTATCTAACCCCCCCAAACGTAACCAAAGATCATGAAGACAGTGTAAGGACAAGGTAACGTTTTGATCTACTACACGTAAGGTCACCGTGAGTTGGCGCCGACTGGACAACAACCAACAACCACAAAGGTTGTGGCGTCACCTCCAATCACCTTCTTGTCCTCACCAGCAGGTCCCTCAGAACTGAGCTCTTCCCCACCTCATGGTGGCCCCTCAGGCAGGAAGGCGCTCTCCTGCCGCCTGAGTCCTCACTCGTGTCCAAGGCGCAAGTGAACACACACCTCCCGGTGCGGCGTGTTTGTTCCCTCACAGCATCATATTCCTCTCCTCTTGAGGTTTCCCAGCCCTTCACTCAGGCCATGGGTGGGGACTTTAATTGTTTGAGTCCCTATCACACTGGGCCAGGAGTTAGCAAACTTTATCTTAAAGGACAAATAGCAAATGTTTCACCTTTTTGTTCTCTATGGCAATTACTCAACTCTGCCCTGGTAGCATGAAATCATCCAAAGACAATGCATAAATAAATAGATGTGGCAGTGTTCCAATAAAACTTTATTTACAAAGATAGGAGGCCGGCCCCTACACGGGGCAGGGAAGGCTTCTCTGGACAGAGAATGTGCTTCATCTTTGTTTTTCCGACACTGGAGACACTTCCTGCCATAAAGCAGGTTCAGTAAATATTTCATGAATAGAGTCGTGGAAGAACAGCCACATGAAGGAATAAATTCTGACGGACCCCACATGGGGTTGGCTGTGAGAAAAGCTCTCAGCTCTCAAACATATTTTCTTTCTGACTCCATTTACTCAACAGTCAACTTCTGTCCAAATGTGGGGGGAAAGCAGAGAAAAAGCTTTAAGAGAAATGATTCCCAGTCTGGCACAGCTCTAGCATGCGGCCCTCAGGCAGATACTTAATCACTGACTGACTCTGTTTATAAACAAAAATGGGCCTGGTCCTTCCCGGCCTCCTGACCCATGGAGGAGTTTTGAAAAGCACCATAACAAAGGCTATATCGCCGATGAAAATCATAATCTACTTACCTTTAAAATCCCACGTTCATTAACTGGACATACTTTTGAAATGTTATGGACTGAAAACCATCAATCTGTACCTGGTTACAGAACTCTTCCAAGATTTTAACACATTCACGCGGACGCACGCACACACACACACTCACGTGCAAAGTGAAGAGGCTGATTAAGGTTTATCACACTCCTTTGTTGGCTCATTCATGGAATCTGGGGAAAAGGAAGACTATATATAGTTGCAAGGTACTTTGGTGGTACAATTTTAGAATTCTCGCCTTCCATGCAAGAGACCCAGGTTCAATTCCCGGCCAATGCACCTCATGCACAGCCACCACTCATCTGTCAGTGGAGGCTTGTGTGTTGCTGTAATGCTGAACAGGTCTCCACGGAGCTGCCAGACTAAGACGGACTAGGAAGAAAGGCCTGGTGATCTAATTTTGAAAATCAGTCAATGAAAACCCTATGGATCACAAGGGTCTGATCCACAACCATCTTGAGGAAGGTGCAGGATCGGGCAGGGTTTTGTTCTGTGGTGCACAGGGTCGCTCATGACAGCAACTAACAACACTGTAACTACGGAAATAATGACTGGAGACACTGGTGGCACAGTGGTTAAGGGTTCGGCTACTAACCAAAAGGTCGGCAGTTCCAAGCCACTAGATGCTTCTGGGAAACCCTATGGGGCAGCTCCACTCTGTCCTACAGGGTCGCTATGAGTCGGAATCGACTCGGTATGAGCAGGTTTGGCTTTCTGGTTTTAAATAATCAGTATTCTGCTAGGAGTATCTTCTCCCCGGTCAACCACAGAAGAAAGTGCAGAGATCATGTGTTTACAATAGAAGACACACACAGCAAAAAGAAGGCTTTCTCCAAAACGTGTACACAGCCTGTCTGGTAAAAGCACGAGATGTGGGCCACGTTCTAGCCTCTGAGTCGGCAAAGCTGGTAGTAGGGCGGAGGGATCTTAACTTTGAACAAATGCTCGGGAGCGCACACTGGTATTTGGCAAATACTGGGCAAAATGTAAGAAAGCCAGCAGGCAACGCGGGGACTTCTCACGTCAATTAGGTCGGTTACTCGAGAGGCCAAGCGGCAGACAGGGGAGGACTCACAGAAGGAAGAGGATGGTGCTGTTGTTACTGCTGTTAGCTGCCACTGAGTGGATTCCAGCTCACAGCAACCCCACATGTGCAGAGTAGAACTGTGCTCCATAGGGTTTTCAAGGCTGTGACCTTTGAGAAGCAGATTGCCAGGCCTGCCTTCATAGGCACCTTTGGATGGGTTCAAACTGCCACCAACCTAGAGTGTTTAACTGTTTGTACCACCCAGGGATCCACTAGGAGGAAGATAAGCAAAGAGAATCTTAAATGAAGGACACACGCCTTTGAATCAAGTGTCAGCAATGCAAAGGCAAAGGACAGAGGAGGGAAAACACTCAAAACATAAGGTGCAGGTTTAAAAAAATTAAGAGGTGGACGGGATTCAAAGAAAGGACAGGGATGGAAGACAAGCACCTTCCCTCTCCTCTCACGAAGACTTTCCCTAAATCACAACTGAGATGGGCACAACACAGACATCAGCACCCCGGCCTTCCTCCAGCGATGGGGTCACTCCCAACTGCTGATTCCATTCCGCTCAGCGAGGGTCACCTCTAATTGTGGAACTCAACTACAGCTTACCCCTTGGAGAATAGAAACAAGCTGTGGGTATTGGACATAGAATCGCTGATCTCAAAAAAAATCCATTTCCCCTTTACAGGCACTCTCCGGATTACAAACAGTCTCCGTTTCTAAGTCTATCTTCAAGTCGAATTTGTAGGTAAGTTCGAACACCTAGGTATGGTTCGTATCTACCACCAGTTAGTCAAATGTTTGTCTTAGTATATCGTATATCCTGTACCTCTGAATGCATAAAACATTAAAGAAACACTTCCAGATACACTAAAACACCTTTAACATAATAATAATGGTTTGATGCTCGGTGCAAAGTAGCATCCAAACCATTGTATGTACCTCAAATTTTTAATATAATAGGCTTTACGGGGTTGGTTCGTAACTACAGGTTGTACATAAGTCAGACGTTGTAACCCGGGGAACTGTCTGTAATTACACATTGCGTCCGGCAGATTCATCTTAGGATAGAACATGGAAGTACAAATAGGGCACTATAGCTACCGAAAATAAAGGAATTATACTGGCCCATTCTTTAAAATAAACTTTATTCAAATCTACACTCCAGGTCCCTGTTGACAGACAGCAGCAAAAACATTCTGAAAGGAGAAACTCGCACTGTATCAACGAGAATCTGCCTGTTCATTTATTCAGTGATATCTTACAACAACAGGCGCTTCGAACACCAAAAGCAAAGTTAGCACTAGCTCACCAAAAGCAAGTTCATTTTGCCTTTTTAAGTTTTGCAGATTTTAAAAACCAGCAAAACAAACTGGTATGGATTGAACTGTGTCCCTCCCCCAAAAATACTCCCTTTTGAGACATAAAGGAGCAGATGAGGCACAGAGAGAAGCAAGCAGAGATGCCACGTGGGGATCACCAAGAAACCAAGGAACTCTGGGGCTAGAGAAGCTGAGAAAAAGACTTCTCCCAGAGCCACCAGAGAGAGCCTTCCCCTAGAGCCGGTGCCCTGAATTCAGACTTCCAGACCCCTGAACTGTGAGAAGATAAACTTGCTTGATAAAAGCACCCACTTACAGTGTTTCTGTTACAGCAGTCTTAGGAGGCTAAGACAAGAATAGTTCAAAAGGACACCTAATAAAACACTTCAACACATCAGGTTTCTCGTGACTGTAGAGAAGACCAAGCTCTGCCTTGGAGACGCCCAGGCTTTAGTTTGGGTTTTTAGTGACAAACTTGCAGATCAGAAACGTACACTGTTTGACGTACAGACACGGATACAGAACGACAGTCTTCTGACACTGAGAAATTGTCCATCAAGTGTAACGGCAAGTCAGAGGTTGTATGAGAGGCGTGCCGTGACGAGCTCTCATCGAAGGCCAGGTGTGCAAGGAGCCTCAAGCATCTCCTTTGCTCTCTGCTTTGGTGTCTTTATAGTTTTCCCATTTATGATGTAATTTTCATAGAATTAGAATCAAAATTTCCAAGGACAAAAAACATTACCAAAAACAAACCAACAAATAAGCAAACTGTTACCGTCCAGCCGATTCCAGCTCACGGCGACCCCATGCGTCACAGAGTACGACTGTGCTCCACAAGGTTTTCTTGGCTGTATGAAACGGTTAAGCACTTGGCTGCTGACCGAAAGGATGGCAGTTCTAACTCACCCAGCATCTCCTTGCGATCCTGACAGTCTGCTCCCGTAAAGACTGCGGCGTAGAAAACCCTATGGGGCAGTTCTACTCTGTTCCATGGCGTCACCATGAGTCAAAATCAACTTGATGGCACCTAACAACAAATCTTTATGGAAGCAAATCCCCAGGCCTTTCTCTGAAGGCACTGCTGGGTGGGTTCGAACTGCCATCTTTTTGGTTAGCAGACAAGCAGAAACCATTTGCACCACTGAGGGACCATAAGACATTACAGTTGGCATCAAATGCTGTTCCTAACTACCTCAAGTATAGACCTGTGGGCTTCAGTCCCACCACCTGAGTCGTGGGCAAACGGCTGGGCCTGGAGGACTCCCAGGTGCCTGTGCGCTAGCACACAGGTGTGAGTTCTCACCAACTACCACAAGGAGGTCACACACTGGAGGGCAAGACTACGCCCCCAATTTGTATGCTTCTATTACGTAGACACTTCCTGAAGCAGAGAAGACAATCAGGAATCAAGTTATAGGAAGAAAACAAATGCAAGACCAAGAAATAAAATACTGAAGGAAATTCTCATTTTAGAAAGCTGAGATATACTTTAAGAACTGTTTTCCATTAGGAAACCAAATTTAGAGCAAAGTACCTAACCAGCCAGGAAAAGTAACCCAAGGTCCACCAGCTGGTTTGTTCAAAACACAGAAGCTTTGATGAGGAACACTTGCCAGGACCACTGGGCATGTTTACACAGAGATGGCTATCTGTGAACATCCTGATGGGTGGTCAAAGACGCATTCCGTGGGACCCAACCTGCTGTGAAGTTAAACCAGCCCTATCCAGGTGCCACGTGGAATAATGTCTGAGTCCAGTCTAGCAGGCGTATCAGCAACTCAGTCTGGGATCACCTGTCATCCAGAGAGTGAGCTGAAACGCTACACAAACTCATTCAGAAGACAAAAATGCAGTCCCCCCTCTGACACCTGCTGTTACCCTTCCATCTACAGCGCAATTCATACTTGCATCAAACTATGGACATTATTACCATTACGCCTGGAATTATTCTCCACAAAAGACTATAAACCACTGCATATTCTTTCATTTTGAATTTTCTCTTTGGATTTTTAATATCATGGAAAATGCTTTCAGTAGGTTTTGCGGCAAGAATATACACAAACCAGCCACAAAATACCGCTATCCCAAGAGTATAAGTTATATACCCGTTGCCGTCAAATCAATTCCGACTCATAGCGACCCTACAGGACAGAGTAGAACTGCCCCATGGGGTTTCCAAGGAGCGGCTGGTGGATTTGAACTGCCGACCTTTTGGTGAGCAGCCGAGCTCTTAACCACTGCGCCACCAGGGGTCCTTAAGATATACATATATATATATCGAACCAATCAAGGAAATAACCAACGTTAACTTAGATTATCTCTGAAGCTGTGTTTTGTTTTTCTTTTTGCTTTACTATCTTCCCCATGTTTTCTAAGACGAAAATGTCTAAGTTTCCTCACTAGAAACACAAACATTATTAATTTTTAACGAGGCTCGGATAAAACGGGTACGAATGGTAATGTCTTCAGGGTGAATTCAGGAGAGTCTTGCAGAATTTGGCTGAACACGGAAGCAGGTACCTCCTGAGGCTACATAACCACAAATCATCTAAGGTGGAGCTTTTCTTTCGCAGTGTGCTGAGCTGCCTTATTGAATAACGTGAAGGATCTTTAGCCGAATTCAATTTCAGGAACACAAAGTGTCACAGGTATAAAGTGAAGCCATCAACAAACCGCTTTCCAGTGCCTCCTGCTATCTGGGAGAAACGGACAGACAGGCTCACTGTCATTTTCCGCAGCTCATATTTTTAAACCATTACTGATTTCTGGAACACACACCTGTTCTCTAACCTTCTTTTGTGGGGCCACCCTCCCAAACAGGAATCTGAGGGCTGTGTTATTTTTAAAGCTGTGTAAGTGGCTCTCCCTCCCTCTCAAACTTTCTGAGCCTCTACTTCCACCACGTTTCCTGGGTGGAATTCCCACCATCCTCCCTCAGTGCTGTTTGCCCGAAATATGCAAACACACATCCACGGAAACACATACACATACATCATCGCAGCTTCCCCAGTATTGTGTGCTGGCGGGGCGTCTGAGACTGGGACACTCACCTTCCATGGACCATTCCATTTAATTCTCACAATAGCTGAAACAGGTAGAAACCATCCTACCAATTTTACAGGTGCCCCACTCTTTGTTTCATTAATTCATTATCTGCAAGGTACCACACACTGTTCTGGAAAACAAAGCCCATGTTCCTAAGGTTGCCAGCTGTTTGGGAAATACCTATGCTAAAAAATGATCTATTTGTATCTGAAATCTGGTGGCAATGGTGGTTCAGTGGTAGAATTCTCACCTTCCATGCGGGAGACCCAGGTTTGATTCCCGGCCGATGCACCTCCAGCACAGCCACCACCCATCTGTCAGTGGAGGCTTGAGTGTTGCTGTGATGCTGAACAGGTTTTAGCAGAGCTTCCAGAGTAAGATGCACTAGGAAGTAAGGACTGGTGATCTACTTCCAAAAATTAGCCAATGAAAATCGATGGAGCAAACCGGTCTAACCCACAAGCAACAAGGATGGTGCAGGACCGGGCAGCTTTTTGTTCCATTGTGCATGGGGTCACCATGAGTCGGGGGCCAACTCAATGGCAGCTAACATCAACAATCTGAAAATTAAACTTTACCAGGCAGCCTGTGGTTTTATTTGCTAAAGCTGGTGGTTATACACACTCCTGGCCACCATGTCATACTGCACACTTGGTGACTCAGCAGTTTGCCCCGTCTCTCCTCGGTGACTCGGGGAACTGTGGTGAGATGAGAGGGGATAGAGGTCTTCAGGGAAGGGTGGTGTGTCTTGGACACAGTCCCCACATGCCCTCTCTGGCAAGGATGGGACTATGAGACAACTCTTGTCAATGCCCAACCTGCTCAGTGGATTCTCACTTCCCATAGGAGAACAGTGTGCCATTGGCCAAAGCCCAGCCCCCACACGGCCTGCACAGTGCTGGTCTGTCCAGGTGAGAGAGATCACCTCCAGAGGTGATCAGAGACACTGGAGAAGAGGTCCCAGGGTGCCTTTCCCCATATTCCCTAGAGGTGAACGAGGGAGGCAGAACCCCTCCAGCATGTCCAGGGTTCTCCTTGCTGTTGCTCAGGGTCAGAGCTCAGTGTCCCTAAGAGGGAGTTTCTCATGGGGTGTAGAACCTGCCACCCCCTCCTGCCCTTGCTCAGATGTAGGTATCTGGAATAAATGAGCCATTTTCATCCCCTTTCCCCTTAAATGTCTTCACACAAGTATGTTGTTGTTGTTAACGGCCATCAAGTTGGCTTGAATTCACAGCAACCTTATGTACCCTGGGATGCAACACTGCCCAGTCCTGCACCATCTTCATGACTGTTGGTACGTGTGAGTCCATCTCATGGAGGGCTTCTCTTGTTGTTGCTGACCCTCTACTTTGCCAACCACGATGTCCTTTTCTAGCGACTGTTCTTGCCTAATGACGGGTCCAAAGTAAGTGAGCTGAAGTCTCGCCATCTTGGCTTCTAGGGAGAATTCTGGTTGTATTTCTTCTAAGACTGATTTGTTCATCCTTCTGGCAGGTCCAAAGTAAGTGAGCTGAAGTCTCGCCATCTTGGCTTCTAGGGAGAATTCTGGTTGTATTTCTTCTAAGACTGATTTGTTCATCCTTCTGGCAGTCCACGATACATTCAATATTCTTTGCCAACACCATAATTCAAATGGTGTTGATGATTCAAATCAATTCTTCCTTTCTCATTGTCCAGCTTTTGCATGCATACGAAGTGACTGAAAAGAACACAGCTTGGGTGAGGCTCACCTTAGTCCACAAAGTGACATCTTTGCTTTTTAAACACTTTGAAGAAGTCTTCCACAGCCGATTTGCCCAATACAATGTGTCCTTTGATTTCTTGCTGCTGCTTCCGCGGACATTGATTGTTGATCCAAGTTAAAAAAAAAAGACCGAAATCCCTGATGATACACATTTACAGGGACACGTATACAAGCCAAGTCCTGGAAATAAGCACACGGAATCAACAGATACCTTTGAGCTTGCACCAGGAGGAAGACACTGTAACTTTCTAGAAAAACAGAGAAAAGGCAAGTATATCTCTACATGGTATGGGTGTTTTACAGTCTGATAAGGGATGACACCTATCAATAAATAACGCAAAACCAGGCAATAGTGCAACAATAAAAGCAGGTGTTAGATGTGCTGTGGGACCACTCAGGCGGGGATGGGGCAGCTCGGGGCCACAGAGGACCCCTAAGCTGGGGACTTATGTATGTGTAGGAGTTTACCAAGTAGAAACCCTGGGATGGGGAAGGGGTAGGCAGCCACCAAATCCCAGAGGCATGACGGAAACATTTTCTACTTGTGGACAATGCAAATAATTCCACATGCTGAACCACATGAGAATGACAAAGCTGCAGGTCATGCAGGGGCTTGGTGGCCTCCCCAACGAGCCAGAGCATATCCCATGGGAGCTGTGGAAGGGGGCGTTTTACAGAGATGACTTGGCCACTGTGATGGTTAAGACTGTGTGTCACCTTGGCTGGGCCATGATTCTCAGTGTTTATATGTGATCACTCCCATGACTGAATATACTGTGAGTAGCCAATCAGATGAAAGGGAGTTTCCTTGGGGGTGTGGCCTGCATCTGAATATAAGCAGACGTTCTGGCTTTTTGCTCACTCTAGATCCTGCGGCTGCCTCCTGTCGTCTCACCTCCGGTTCTTGGGACTTGAGCTGTCAGCTTGCCTGCCAATCTCAGAATTCATCAATCTTCACAGCCTGTGAGCAGAGCCCTGATCTCTGACCTGCTGATCTTGGGTTCGCCAGCCCCTGCAGCTATGTGAATCAGAAGAAACCTTGCAGTCTTGCCTGCCAGTCTTGGAATTCATCAATCTTCACAGCCTGTGAGCGGAGCCCTGCTCTCTGACCTGCCAATCTTGGGCTCGCCAGCTTCTGCGGCTGTGTGAATTGGGACTGATGCACAGACTTGGGACGTTCTAGCCTCTACAATCCTTTGATCTGTTTCCTTGATATAAATCTCTCTCTACGTATATATATTTATATGCTTTACTGGTTTTGCTTCTCTAGAGAACCCAGCCTAAGACAGCCATGCACAGTACACAGAGGAGAAGCCCTGGGGGCAGGAGAACAACCTAAGAACCCCTGCAGCAGGCACACAGCCCAGGCTGCGAGCGATGGAACTGGTGGGAACCAGCCTTGGCAGCCCCACAGGTATTCCCAGTGGGCTGAGGAAAAGAGGAGACATCCAGTACTGCTTGTCTACCACACTCACCATCTGTTCACAGGCACCAAAAGAGGCCTTTGGTTAGCAGCTGAGCTCTTAACCACTTTGCCACTAGGGCTCCATATAGCTGCACAGGTGTGTATAGGGATACACAAGAATATCTATCTATATCTTATCCGCAAGACACGCTGACAGGGTAGGCGACTTGAACGAAGGGTTTACGTGCCTTTTCTAAGTAATAGCGAATATGGAGGAAAACTCAAATCTGTTGTGATTGGGGTCTAGGGGCCACATCTTCTAGCAGAAATGCCAGGTGTTGAGTTGGATTCAGGAGATACACATCCTTGAGAGACAGCGCTGGAAATGATAACACCCTTGAATTCTCAACTTGTTGGCAAATGGCCTGATCAAAGTCACAAAGACACATAATGCTGTGGATTCAACTGTGACCACAAAATTATGCTGCAGTTCTAACCACTGCACCTGTGAATGGGACCCCGTTTTCTCATGTCAATGAGGCCATACCAGAGTAGGGTGTGTCCTAAACCTAGTCCCTTCTGAGTGGTGTCCTGTAAGAAGAACAGAACAGACACACAGACACACACAGGGGAAGACAGATGCCACATGAGGAACCATCTACAAGCAAAGGAACACTCAGGATCGACCACCAGCAGACACTAGACACTGGGAGAGAGGCCGCAGAAGGAAGTGACATGACTAAGACCTTGACTTGGACTTTTAGCCTCCAGAACTGTGAAAAAATAAATTTCTGTTCTACACAGCCACCCCCTTGTGATGTTTTGTGATGGCCACCCGAGGAAACTAAGACAGGTAACAATAGGCTAATACAAGCCAGGGTCTCCTGACTGCTAGAATTCTATTCAAGAATCTAGTGAGAAGTTAAGAACTTGGGTTCTGGAGTCAGACTGCCTGGACTTGAAACTTGGGCCCATCTCTTAATAGGTAAATGTCCCGAGCAGCATACGTCACGCTGTGGGCCTCAGTTCCCTCATATATGCAGCAGTGGGGTTGACAGTCCCTACCTCTCGGGCTGGATAACTCATGTCAGAACTGGTCCTGGCAGGTGGTGAGGGCCCACTAAATGCCTTCTAAAGTAGCAAACCCAAACAAACAAACAAAACGGGGTGCCATCTGGTCAACTCCAACTCCTGGCGGCCCCCAGTGTGTCAGAGAAGAACTGTGCTCCATTTGTTGGGTTTTCAATGGCCGACTTTTCAGAAGCAGATGACAGCAATAGGGTAGGTTCTAAGGTGCCTCTGGGTGGACTCGGACCTCCAACCTTTGGGTTAGTGGCCGAGCACGTTCTCCGTTTGCACCGCCCAGGGGCTCCTTGTACGTGGCAGCCGTCAGCATTGTCAGCAGTAGCAGACCTAGGACACGTTACGCGGTACCTCCCTCTTTGAAGAAGGCATATTACCCAGCATTCACAGGCCACACGGAGAGCTCTTGTTTAACTGCAGAGATGTGAAACGAAGTCGAAAATATCTGCAATGGCAAAATAGAAGTCTCTCACCTTGCTCCTACAACAAGCTCTTTCTGTCCTGGGTCAAATGTTAACTGCGAGAAATCCACAGCATCCTTCGCTCTGAACTCCCGTAACCAGGGGGCAATTTCTAAACAGGAAAAGAAATAAAATAAAGATAAAAATGCATGATTTTTCTCCCCTTTGGGGACCACATCAGTAGCAAACATTGCAGGAGGGATTCGAAGCCTTGCCCCGTGCCATTGTTTAGGGGTGACTGAGGGTTCCACTGGGATGTCATGTCATCCACAGTGAGCCCTGCACAGTAGAGAGGGTGCCGCCCACCAAGGAGCCAGCCCGGCGTCAGAGCTCCCTGCTGATCTCCAGGCCAATGTCCGCCTTCCTTTTGGCTCTGGCTGGGCAGAAACCACTGAGCGTTCACAGGATTCATCAGAGAGCCAGACCGCCTGCAGACCCACTCCCTATGCAACCGGGCCGCCAAGGGCTGCTGTTGCTGAGGCTGGGGGCGGTGAAGTGAATTCCAACTCCTGGGGACCCAAAGTGACAGAGTACAACTACCCCATAGGGTTTCCTAGGCCGTAATTTTTATGCGAACAGGTCTATCACCAGCCAAGTGGCTGGGTGGGTTCAAACCACCAACAATTTGGTTAACACCTGAGCACTTAACCGTTGCACCACCGGGGCTCCATGCAAAAGGCTGGAGACTTTGGAGACTCACAAGAGCCCTGCGGAGGAGCAAGGACAGAGGACACGACCACCACATGCCCGCTTTCAGAGCGGACGGTCCACCTCCCGCCCTCCGTATCTCATTCTGACCCTGTGATTACACGCGCTAAAGACGCACAGTCCTTTCAAGATGGGAAACGCAGGTTACCTCCCAGCTGAATGTGCATGTCTTTCCCTAAGGGACACAGGAATAGGAACTCTTCAGTGGGAGGTTTTCACAGGTGCCCTGAAGTCCTGTTACAAGCCTCCATGCTGAGTCAGGCTGTTAGAAATGGGCAAGAGGTGCCGCCCTGTCTTCGTAACTTTCCTTCGCTCACTCCTGGCACCGAACAACTGTCCCCGAGTTGCCTGTCGCTCACGGAGAGGCTACCACGATCCTTGACAGTGAATGGTATGCTCTGACTGTCTTTCTCCCTTGGGCTTAGTATTCTGAGGAATATCAGAGCGAGTAAACAGATCGAACACAAAGTTAGTGGTTTCAGGGAAAGTACACAGCAGAGGGAATCGTCTATTTCAGCAGCTGCTCATGCTGGAAACAGGGCTGACGTGGGCTTCCGTCCAGGCCCCAGACATGTCCTGGAGGAATGGATCTGCCAGTGTGAACGAGATGCATTACTTTCAAGGAATAAGTCCATCCTTGAATAATAAATACATCACTTCTCTACTCTCAGTTATTGGGGGAAAATGACATCAACTGAAGTTTGTTTCTGCTTAAAGGAAACCAGGACTTAGCTATATACACAGGCCTGTATTTGGTTTTTAGAATCTCAATGTGTCGATATTTTGATTCTTTTCAGTATTTTAGGTGAACTTCATTTCATAAGCAAGTCAATTTAAAACAAGAAAAGGTATTTATTAACAAAGTATGTACAAGCCACTGGAGATATAAAAAGTTATTAATAAATGGTGCTTCCAGGGGTGTATAATGCAGTTAGGAAGTAACGCTGATACGCTCTTTAAACACAGTATCTATAAACTAAACAACAGGTGCTGTGCAGGCAGTTCTGACCCCTGGCCACCCCGCATGTGTTAGAGTAGATCTCTGTTCCATAGGGTTTTCAGTGGCTGATTTTTCGGAAGTAGATCACCAGGCCTTTCTTCCAAAGTGCCTCTAGGTGGACTCAAACCTCCAAATATTTAGTTAGCAGCTGGGTGCATTAACCATTTACACAACCCAGGGACACCATCTATACATACCAGGTGTTTGTCCCTGAAGAGTATAAACAGCTAACGCTCTTGGCTGTTAACCAAAAAGTGGTAGGTTCACGTCCACCACCCAGAGGTGCCTCGGAAGACAGGCCTGGTGATCTCCTTCTAAAGATTCAGCCATTCAAAACCCTATGGAGCACAGTTCTACTCTGCCACACACTGGGTCACCATGAGTCACAGGACAGCTGGGCTACCTACAGATATATATACATATATCTCCATAAGGAGCCCTGGTGGCGCAGGGGTTAAGCATTCAAAGGGTTGGGGTTCAAACCCACCAGCTGCTCCGAGGGAGAAAGATGTGGCAGTCTGCTCCAGTAAAGATTGACAGCCTTGGAAACCCTATGGGGCGGTTCTTCTGTGTCCTACAGGGTCGCTATGAGTCACAATCAACTCAGCGGCAGTGGGTTGTATCTCCATAACCACAGCCCTTTAAACAGAACTCCTATCTGGGACGCAGTGGACGCAAAGGAGATTTGAGCAGGACAGGACACAGGTTTTCCTGGGGCCTGGCCCTCATGTCAGCATTGGTAAAACTAGGGGCAAAGGAGCCACCTGACTTGTCCAAAAAAAAAAAAAAAAAAAAAAACGCATTGCCATAGAGTCAATTCCAACTCATAGCGGCCCTGCAGAAAAGTCACAGCCGATGAACAGGAACGGGGAAACCCCAAGTCCCTTGAGTCCTTCGCCCATCAATGTTTCTCCCCATCAGAGGTTACATACAATAGATACTGTGGAAAACCTAAGTGTGTATGAGTCCCTGGGGGTGCAAACGGGTAAGGCTGGACTATGAACCAAAAGGTTTGGTGGTTCAAACTCACTCAGGGACACCTCAGCAGTAAGGGCTGGTGATCCACGTCCCAAAGGTCACAGCCTTGAAACCTTACGCAGCAGTTCTACTCTGCACACACAAGGCTTTATAACAATGAGTTAGAACTGACTTGACAGCAACTAACAGCAACTATAGTTATACACATACATAAACATATATATATGGATATGGATACACATATATGGGGCCCTGGTGACGTAGTGGTTAAGAGCTCGGCTGTTAACCAAAAGGTTAGAAGTTCGAATCCACCAGCCGCTCCCTGGAAACACTGCGGGGCAGTTCTAGTCTGTCCTATAGGGTCGCTATGAGTGGAAGGCAACGGGGGATAGGCATACATATACACACACATGCAGGTAGTCCCCAGCGTATGACAGGTTTCCCTTCCGACAACTCCCTCGTAAGTTGGTTCTGACATTAAGTCAAATACCTCTTTTTATTGTTAGTTTTTATTATTATTGTCTTTAATTATCAGTATCTTTATAAATCTGATTTTGAGGGTTGGAAACATTACATGTAATTTCCAGTGAACATCTGAGAACGATAACATCAGTAAATTACGTGCTGCAACACTGTATGTGCTGCCTATGACTGACGATAAGATGTACAAAAAAAAAAAAGAAACAGATGGTCATAAGTGCGGTTTATCCTAATTCAAATATGTCATAAGTCAGGGGCTACCGGCATACACACACACACACACACACACGTGTGTATGCATGTTTGACTGTGTGTGTGTGTGTATTCCGCTGTATACAGTTAACTTGTCAAAATCTCTCTTAGTGGAAGATACAACTAGGAATACCTTGGGATGGCCTATGCAGACTCATCTGAGAGCATAAAATTTTGTAAATTCTACTATTTTAAAGGACCAAAGTATCTATACCTAGATACAGGTATTAAGGACGAAGGTGAGCCTGACCCAAGCCATGGTGTTTTCAATCGCCTCATATGCATGTGAAAGCAGGACAATGAGTAAGGAAGACCAAAGAAGAATTAATGCCTTTGAATTATGGTGTTGGTGAAGAATATTGAATATACCATGGACTGCCAGAAGAACAAACAAATCTCTCTTGGAAGAAGTACAGCCAGAATACTCCTTAGAGGCAAGGATGGTGAGACTTCATCTCACATCCTTTGGACATGTTATCAGGAGGGACCAGTCCCTGGAGAAGGACACCATGCTTGATAAAGTAGATGCTCAGGGAAAAAGAGGAAGACTCTCGAAGAGATGGACTGACACAGTGGCTGCAACAGTGGGCTCAAGCATAACAACAATCATGCAGATGATGCAAGACAGGGCAGTGTTCCGTTCTGTTGTATGTAGGGTTGCTATGAGTCGGAACTGACTAGACAGCACCTAATAACAAAAACAAAAACAGATATAGGTGCAAATATACTCATTCAGATAGCCATATAACCTGTCGTCATCAAGCCAATTCTGACTCACAGCAACCCTGAAGGACAGAGTAGAACTGCCCAACAGGGTTTCCATGGCTGTAATCTTTACAGAAGCAGACTGCCACAGCTTTCACCCCCATAGCAGCTGGTGAGTTCGAACTGCCAACCTTACAGTTAGCAACTGAGCACTTATACACTGCCCCAGCAGGCCTCCATATAAAAAAAAAACACTAACCAAACTCGTTGCCATCAAGTTGATTCCAACTATAACGACCCCATAGGACAGAGGAGAGCTGCCCCATAGGGTTTTCAAGGAGCGGTGGTGGATTTGAACCGCTGACCTTTTGGTTAACAGCTGTAGCTCTTAACCACTGTGCCACCAGCGCTTTGGGCTCATTATAAACATATATAAATATGTGTAAACATGAATGAATAAATAAATGGTCATGAATGACAAAGTCAAATCTGCACTGAAGGCAGTGGCGAAAAAAACAGGCTCCAGGAATTGACGGAATACCAATTGAGATATTTCCACAAACATAGGCAGCCCTGGAGGTGCTCACTTGTCTATGCCAAGAAATTTGGAAGACAGCTGCACGGCCAACTGACTAGAAGAGGGCCATATTTATGCTCATTCCAAAGAAAGGTAGTTCAACAGATTGAAGAAATCATCAAATAATATCATTAATATCACACACAAATAAAATTTTGCTGAAGATTCAAAAGCAGTTGTAGCAGTACATTGACAAGGAATGGCCAGAAATTCAAGCCGGATTCAGAAAAGGACGTGGAACTGGGGATATCATTGCTGATGTCAGATGGATCCTGGCTGAAAGCAGAGAATACCAGAAAGATGTTTACCTGTGTTTTATTGACTTTGCAAAGGCATTCAACTGTGTGGATCATAACAAATTATGGATAACGTTATGAAGAATGGGAATCCCAGAACACTTAATTGTGCTCATGAGGAACCTGTACATAGATCAAGAGACAGTTGTTCAAACAGAACAAGGGGATGCTGCATGGTTTAAAGTCAGGAAAGGTGTGTGTCAGGGCTGTATCATTTCACCATATTTTTTCAGTCTGTATGCTGAGCAAATAATTTGAGAAGCTGACCTACATGAAGAAGAATGTAGCACCAGGACTGGAGGAAGACTCATTAACAACTTGCGATATACAGATGACACAACCTTGCTTGCTGAAAGTGAAGAGGGCTTGAAGCACTTACTGATGAAGATCAAAGACCACAGCCTTCAGTATGGATTACACCTCAACATAAAGAAAACAAAAATCCTTACAACTGGACCGATAAGCAACATTATGATAAACAGAGAAAAGATTGAAGTTGTCAAGGGTTTCATTTTACTTGGATCCACAATCAACACCCACGGAAGCAGCACTCAAACATCAACGGACGCATTGCATTGGTAAAATCTGCTGCAAAGGACCTCTTTAAAGTGTTAAAAAACAAAGATGTCATCTTGAGGACTAAGGTGCACCTGACTCAAGCCATGGTGTTTACACTCGCCTCCTATGCATGCGAAAGCTGGACAATGAATAAGGAAGACGGAAGAAGAATTGCTGCCTTTGAAGTATGGTGTTAAAGAAGAATATTGGATATACCATGGACTGCCAGAAGAACGAACAAATCTGTCTTGAAAGAAGTACAGCCAGAATGCTCCTTAGAAGTGAGGGTGGTGAGACTTGGTTTCACATACTTTGAACATGTTATCAGGAGGGACCAGTCCCTGGAGAAGGACATCATGCTTGGTAAAGTAGAGAGTCGGCAGAAAAGAGGAAGACCCTCAGTGAAATGGATTGGCACAGTGGCTGCAACAATAAGCTCAAGCATAACAACAATTGTGAGGATGGCGCAGGACCGGGCGGTGTTTGGTGCTGTTGTACATGGGGTGGCTATGAGTGGGAATCAACCTGATGGCACCTAACAACAACAACGAAAACACTAAAGACTAGAGTAGAAAGAATAAATCAGTCTGACCAAAAAACACTATAGGTAATGATGAAAACGTCTCCATTATCTATTTTTTTTCTTTAAAATCAAACAAAAATTCTAGAATAACCATTTAGAGAAATTAAAACATTCTTATAACAGTGAAAGCAAAATGGACCCAACACAACAGGAAAGCATAAAGTATCTTTCATGTATATTTTTGCAAACACGACATATAACACACAGTATTTTAAAAATGCAGAGTGTTCCTCAATAGAGTTTTTATTTCTAAATCACATGATCTGCCTAAAATGGGTCAGGTGTTCTATCCAGTATTTTCATATATTTTTGTTGCATTGACACACAGTACGCTTAACTCATTTTTCGCATGTTCATTGTAGGAAAAGCCCCACAAACTGCAAGTTTTGCAAAATAGCTGTACTCTGAAATCGGGTTCCCCCAAAGTTCACACCATCATCCTGGACGACAGCCTGCGTGCAGTTTCTGAGAAACTCAAAAGCCGTGATCATTCATTTTACCTGCTGTGTTCTGATCTGGGGTTTCTTGATTCAAACACAATTTGAAAACCACAAGTCTCGTTTGCAGCTATACTTTACAGCCCTGAGTCCATGGTCTAATAAAGATCGGTAATGTAAACACACATTGAATAAATGCCCCAAATCTGTTAAATTATAGGACAGAATGCATACACCATGCCAAGGACCGCAGAAGCAGACAGCCTGCACCGGGGTGGGCTTTGCTGTTAGTTGCCTGAAGTCAGCTCTGAGTCACGCAACCTATGTAGAACAGAAGGACACTTGGCCTGATCCTACCCCGTCTTCACGATCACTCCTGTTTCAGTCCACTGCTGTGGCTACTTTGTTAATCCATCTCACTGGAGGTTTCCCTCAACCTCAGTGATCCTCTACTTTACCGACCATTCTGTCCTTTTCTAGCAATTGGTCTTCCCTGATGACGTGTCCAGAGTAAGTGAGTCAAAGATTTGCCATCCTTGCTTCTAAGAAGAATTCTGGTTTTATTTCTTCTAAAACCGCTTTGTTTGTTCTTTTGGCAGTCCTGGTACAGTCAATATTATCCCCCAACACATCAATTCTGCTTTCTGTCTTCCTTTTTCATTGTCCAGCTTTCACATGCATATGAGGTGATCGAAAATACCATGGTTTAAGTCAGATGCACCTTAGCCATCAAAGTGACATTTTTGCTTTTTAATACTTTAAAGAGGTCTTTTGCAGCAGATTTGCCCAGTGTAACACGCCGTTTGACTGCTGCTTCTGTGGGTGTTGACTGTTGATCCAAGAATGAAATCCTTGACAGCTTCAATATTTTCTCTGTTTGCCATGAGGTCGTTTATCAGCACAGTTGTGAGGATTTTTGTTTTCTTCACACTCAGGTGTAATCCACACTGAAGGCCACAGTCTTCTACATTTATCAGTAAGTGCTTCAAGTCATCTTCTCTTTCGGTCAGTAAGGTTGTGTGATCTGCTATCGCATGTTGTTAAGGAGTCTTCCTCCAATGCTGATTCCAGTTCTTCTTCATATAGTTCAGCTTTTCAGATTATTTGCTCAGAATACAGACTGAATAAGTATGGTGAAAGGATAGAACCCTGCCACACATCTTTCCTGATTTTAAACCATGCAGTAGCCCCTTGGTCTGTTCAAATGGCTGCCGCTTGGTCTAGGTACTCGTTTCACAGGAGCACAATTAAGTGTTCTAGAATTCCCAATCTTCATAATAGTACGCATAAATTGTTATGATCCACGCAACCGAATGCCTTCTTGAATAACAGTGTTCAATTACCTCAATAAAACACAAGTAAACATCCTTCTGGTCTTCTCTGCCTTCAACCAAGATCCACCTGACATGAGGAATGATGTCCCTCATTCCACGTCCTCTTCTGAATCCGGCTTGAAATTCTGGCAGTTTCCTCTCAACGAACGGTTGCAGTTGGTTTTGAATTACCTTCAGCAACATTTTGCTAGCATGTGATATTAATGATACTGTTCAATAATTTATGTATTCCGTTGGATCTCTTTTCATGAGCATGGCTGGTGAATAAAGGCGGCCCAGTGCAGACGAGTCCACGGCTTCAGGTAGGTGAGATTCTTGTACAACTTCTGGGCATATCGTTTCTCAAAGTCAGATAACTGCAGGATAGCATGCAATAACTAAATAAATGTGCTGGATGTTTGTCTTGGGTACGTCTACTAAGAGAAATTTTAGGGAACAAAATGTCACTGGAATCATCTGCCATCCCCCGTGCAACTGAAATGTCCTGCATATCTGCATCCAGGGCTTCAGTTCAGGATTTCCACTCCGACTTCGAGTTTTCCTCTGCTGCGTGATGTTCTGGCCCTGCCACAAAGATGTGCTACCTCCTGGGACCTCACGGCCAGTGTGAAGGTGGGTTCCAGTTATTCTGCCGAAGCCCTTCTGAGCAAATCAAGGTTGATCTCAGACACATCTGGTGTAAATGAGACCCTGATGGGAAGTTGTCCATAAACCAGGCTCGAAACCTTCCCGGAGGGCGGCGGTGGCCTTCCTTTTTGTAACTTTTAAGATTCTGACCTCTGGTTTCATAATATCGATCATTTATTTGAGCTAGCGAATTTTTCTCACCCATTCTCCCTCACAACTCACGCTCAGTTTCTGTTCTGTCTCTTAACTCTATTGGCAAATCATACATTCTTATTTAAGCGGTCACATCTGTAGACCTCAGGATTCACGAGGAGAAAGTTGTCAGTACTCAGGGGACAAGCGAGGGTCACGCATGGCAGTCGCATTTCTTGAAGACAGGTCAGGTAAGTCCCAAGACAGCCATTTTGCAGAAGTATAGCTTCTATCAAAGCCCTGGTGGCGCAGTGGTTAAGAGCTCAGCTGCTAACCAAAAGGTCAGCAGTTCGAATCCACCAGGTGCTTGGAAACTCTCTGGGGAAGTTCTACTCTGTCCTATGGGGTCACTATAAGTCAGAATTGACTCAATAGCAATGGGTCTATACTTCAGAGCAAGAACAAGTCTTTTAAGACAGACACAAGTTTTTCCAGAAGTTTTAGGGTTATGCATTAGGGGCAGCCAAAACAATGGACTCAAACATACCAATGATCGTGAAGATGGTGTAGGACCCAGCAGCGTTTTGTTCGTTATACATAAGGCCACTGTGAGTTGAAGTCAACTGGACAGCAACTGACAAGAACACCAAGAATATTGTGGGAGCACAATGATTCACCTACGTAGTCAACTAATACTTACTGAGTGCCTGCTACATGGAAGAACCCACCGTAGGTGCTGGTTGGGATACAACATCATATAAGACAAAGCTCCACCATCAAGGCATTTATGATTTAGCCAAGAAGATGAGATATACATGCAAGAGAGCCAAGGTGAAGAGAAGTAATACTAACTGGTCCCAAGGAAGAGCATAAAGATGGTAAATTCTCTAAGGCAGCAACGTTCTAAGGAAATACAATGAGAGCTCCACTTGGAATCTCTAACTTTCCAGTAGCCATATTATAAAATGTTAAGAAACATGCAAAAATAATTTTAAACGATGTTATTATTTTTGTTCTTAGTCACCGTCAAACTGACTCCGACTCATGGTGACCTTTTGTACAATAGAATGAAACATTTTCTGGTCCTGCACCATCTACATGATCGTTGGTATGTTTTGGTCCATTGTTGTGGCTACTGTGTCAATCCATCTCACTGAGGGTTTCCCTTGATTTTGCTCACCCTCTTATTTAAGCCAGTATGTCCAAAATACCGCCATTTCAAAGGGCTATAAAAATAAAAAAAATTATCCATGAGCTATTTTCACTGGGTGTGTGAATTCTAAGTCTGAAATCCTCGAGTATTTCATGCTGACAGCACATCTCAGTTTGGACTACCCACATCCCTAGTGCTCAACTGCCAAACATGGCCAGTGGCTACCCTACTGGCCAGCACGTACCTAAGTTATTAAGAACAAAGCTTCTTCTGTAACATAGAGGTTATGTTCCTTTACATCTATTACTGAAAAGCGAACTAGCTCTGAGTCTTCTCAGAAGCAACTGCCATGGGGTCCACCGCAACTGCGTCAGAGACTGACCCTCACACAACGGTCCCCCACCCACCAAACATGTTACTGAAAGTAAGAGATAATGGCCCTCGGAGTTAGTCAATGGGTTTGAATCTCCTGCCTTCCACCACTTCCTCTCCATTCTCCCCAGGACCACATGGTTCAAGGTGATTTTCAACTGTATCATGATTTTACCAAGAGGAAGTTCCGATTATATCTTCAACAACATCCTAAACACCAGGCAGCACACCTGACATCAATTTTATGACTACATATAATTTCATATAAATCATAGTCTACCAGCCCAGAGTCTCAGAGACCAGCCAAATCTAGGAAAGCCATGAACAACTATCTAAAACTAACTGAAAAGTTAATCAACCCTCTTTAGCAGAAACCTATTAATCAAGTGAGAGGTTGTACAGTAAAGGGTTAACTCTGCAGGCATGCGTGCTCAAACCCTGCACACAGGAAAAGTCAGCCCTTGTCTAGCTCCTGGCAGGTAATCTCAAAGCCCTTGGAGTATCTGGTCCGATAAGACTTTCTTTGTTAACCTGGGAAGCTTGGGCCAGATTGACAATTGGTTTATGGTAGGGACCTTGGGCCATACTGTTTCAGTTTATCCTCTGGAGGAGCTGGCGAATGAGCAGCTACAGTCAACCATGTGAGTGCCCCATGCTTATGTGACTGAACTCAATTAAAACACTGGACACCAAGGCTCAGGTGAGCTTCCTTGGTTTGCAATACTCCATAGGTGTTGTCACACATCATTGCTGGAGGAAATAAGCATTGTCCCTACAACTCCACTGGCAAGGGACAACTGGAAGTTTGCACCTGGCCTCTCCTGGACTCCACTCCATGTACCTTTTCTCCTTTGCTGATTTTACTCTGCATCTTTTGACTGTAATAAATCTTAACCATAAGTAAAACAGATTGTCTAAGTTTTATAAGTCCTCCTAGTGAATCCCTGAACCTGAGGCTGGACCTGGGGACCAGCAACTCAGAACACATCTCCTTTGTGACAATGATCACAGTAAATGAAATAGTAAAATCCATTAAACACAGACACATTAGCTTGAATGAGTCAAAACAAATAGAAATGGCTCTCTCACTTAATCAGGGGCTTCTCTAACCTGCTCATCTAAGACAATTCCCCTGAATAACATCTGGATCTCTCAAGGGCCAGTCTACCCCTTTACCAAAAAACCAAGTCTTCCGTAGGGTCACATTTGACAACCTGTTTTCACTGAGTTGTGACATGCATATGGCCAGAAACCAGGCAAATGTCGTTCATAATATAATTAGTGCTTTTCATTCTGATCTCTCTTCACATATCTTACAGACTTTAATTTATTTTTATTCCAAAATGGCATAAGAAGTTTCTTGATTTAGGAATTTTGCCTTTGGACTCTTCCATAGGAACCAACAAGCTACCAACAGGTGGACAAACATTAGCAGACATTCCATTGTGTTGCTTGTTATTCTACTGAGTAATTAACACTGATATTCAATGAAGGAAGAAAGCCCAAATGCAATCTGCTTTTGATAAATACCTTTGTAGGGCTGGAAAAAGAAAAGTCAGATCCAGTGTCAGCTGTGCCCCAAGTCCTCTTCTGAAATTCGCGCATCCAGATGGAGAAACATTCTTGGTTTACAGTGTCCCTTTGAGTCACCAGACATGTGAACACGCCAATAGCCTTTGGAGGCCAAGTCAATCTCAAGTAGCAAAGCTGCACTCTGCTTACACCAGCTTCCTCTGTCTGCAAGGTCACTGCACGAGGGCAAAGTGCCCCGAGGTCCCTCTCAAATCCACCTGCTGTCCACTCCTCTCCTGCTCTTCCCCAACAGACCCTTAGTCTTGCCACAACCAACTCTGAAAGGAACTCATTCTCACCTCCTGCTTTGCTACCACATTTCTAGCCCTCTGAATCAGCTTCCCTCCTGCTTCGTGTGTATTCAAACGTTAACAAACTTTTTAGGCTGGGAGCAACTTTAGAGTGGGACCCAAGTTTATTAATATTTCCATTCTAATATGCACAGCAATAGGCTTTGAATGACTGTGTGTTGAATACAATGCTGAACATTAAAAGGCACAATACAATCCCAGACTCTACCTGTATCCTCCTTAATGACCCTAGCTAATCATTCTCCATCCCTCTTGTCCACTGGATAGTGTCTATATAGTGTGTGTGAGAGAGAGAGAGAGAGATTGTGTGTGGGGAGTCCCTGGGCGGCACAAACAGTTAAACACTCGACCACTAGCCAATAGGTTAGCGGTTCAAACCCACACAGAGGTACCTCAGGAGACAGGCCTGGTGATCTGCTTCTGAAAGGTCACAGCCTTGAAAATCCCATGGGGCAGTTCTACTCTGCACACATGGGGTCTCCATGAGTAGGATATCTACTCAAAGGCAATTAATGTCAACTATATATATATATATATATAAATGAATGATTTACTGTATACATTATATATAAAATGCCTGAAGCAGTACATCAACAGGGAACTGTCAGAAATTCAAGCTGGATTCGGAAGAGGACATGGAACAAGGGATATCACTGCTGATGTCAGACAGATCTTAGATGAAAGCAGAGAACGCCAGAAAGATGTTCCCATGTGTTTTATTACCATGCAAAGGCATCGACTGTGTGGATCATAACAAATTATGGATAACATTGTGAAGAATGGGAACTCTTAATTGTGCTCATGCAGAACCTACACACAGACCAAGAAGCAATTGTACAGAACAAGGGGATACTGCGTGGTTTAAAATCAAGAAAGGTGTTTGTCATGGCTGTATCCTTTCATCATACTTATTCAATATGTATGCTGAGCAAATAATCCAAGAAGCTGGACTATATCAAGAAGAACGGGACATCAGGATTGGAGGAAGACTCATTAACAACCTGCATTATGCAGATGACACAATCTTGCTTGCTGAAAGTGAAGAGGACTTGAGGCACTTACTGGTGAAGATTAAAGCCTACAGCTTTCACTATGGATTACACCTCAACATACAGAAAACAAGTGTTCTCACAACTGGAGCAGTAAACAACATCATGATAAATGGAGAAAATATTGAAGCTGTCAAGAGTTTCATTTGACTTGGATCCACAATCAACACTCATGGCAGCAGCAGTCAAGACATCAAAACACGTACTGCATTGGGCAAATCTGATTCAAAAGACCTCTTTACGCTGTTCAAAAGCAGAGATGTAACTCTGAGGACTAAGGTGTGCCTGACACAAACCGTGGTATTTTCAATTGCCTCATATGCAGGCGAAAGCTGGACAACAAAAAAGGAAGAATGAAAAAGAACTGATAGCTTTCAATTATGGTGCTGGTGAAGAATAATGAATATACCATGGACTACCAGAAGAACGAACAAATCTGTCTCAGAAGAAGTACAGCCAGACTGCTCCTAGAAGCAAGGATGGCGAGACTACATCTCACATACTCTAGACATGTTATCAGGAGAGTTCAGTCACTGGAGAAGGACATCATGCTTGGTAAAGTAGAGGGTCAGCGAAAAAGACGACCCTTAACGAGACGGATTGACACAGTGGCTGCAACAATGGGCTCAAGCATAACAACAACTGTGAGAACGACACAGAACGGGCCAGCATTTCGTTCTGTTGTACACAGGGTTTCTACGAGTTCAAACCAACTTGATGGCACCTAACAACAACAATATACGTTATATATCAAATTATAGATAATATATTTTCTAT
>NW_004444008.1:2151377-2187619 GCF_000243295.1 Trichechus manatus latirostris | reverse complement strand
ATAAGTAGCATCTGGATTATAATAATATATTTTGACTGAGATTATGTTCCAGTAGCATTTAATGAACTACATTCTATCATTCTTCTAATTGTTTTACATGTGAACATGTTTATACCCAAATACAGTTGTGAATTTAGTAAAAGAAGCCATCTCTGATATCGACAAAAGTAAACCTTTAATATATAGGCTCTAGAACAAGGATTGGCAAACCATGGCCCACCACCATCTTTTGTGTAAATAAAGTTTTATTGGAACACAGCCGTGTCCATTCACTCATACATTTTCCATGGCTGTTTTGTACTACAGCAGCAGAGTTGAATACAGAGCATCTGGGCTGCAAGATCTAAAATACTTTTGATCTGGCCCTTTTCAGTAAAAAATGTGTTGCCTCCTGCTCTAGCAGATTGGAGAGTAACAGCCCAATAAGTATGTATGACGGACAATTAAACAAGTACTGTTCTCTAGTAACAGAAAGGAATGAAACAGTTTTAGAGCAAGGAGAGACTCGCAGAATGTCTACTCAAACCCTCACTTTATCGATGGGAAATCTGGAGCCTCAAGAAGGCAGGGAGTTTCCAAAGATCATCCCATAGACTAGCCAAGAAAGAGCCATGATCACACGCCCCACACGATTTCCTGCATATCACACGGCATCAACAAGTAGTAGAATTTCCACCATATTTTATCCCATTCGTTTTATACAGCCTTTAGTATTTTTCAAATAAAATAAGGCATGCAGAACACTGTGGCCTTCTTCATGGACAAAAGGTGAGTGTTCTACTCGCTGTAACACAAAATCATTTTGGAATCCTGCTAATCGCTATACTTCCATTTCCCACAAGAGAAAAGACAAGCCGTATGGAATTCCCACCAGGGCATGTCAGCTAAGGTTATCTAAGCTTCCAGGGAGTCATGCACCTCACTCGCAGGTTGGCGCTGGCACCAGTAGTCTCAAGTCAAACGCTTTAACCCAAGATGTTAGACCAAAAGAAAGCTCATGTTTTAAAAAAAATAAACGAAAGCCGGCATTTACGCCTTCTGGATTTTCATTTCCAGGAGAGGCACACTCCTGCCGTGGCCCAGCTCCCCTGAGAAAGCCCCCACTCTGCACCTTCAAATCACCCACCTTCCCCGAGACAGGTGCACAGGGTATATGGACAGAGGAGATATTAGGAACAAGTGATCTCTCTCCTTTGGTGTGTCCTTCTGTTTATTCTGGCGATACTGTTTTCTCCTTCATTGTGAGGCTCTCACCTGATTCAAACCGTGAGTGTGGCTGTCTGATTCCTGCTCTGTCCCCTAGCACGCGACAAAGCCATCGTGTGGACGACTAGGTGCATCAGTGACACCGCTGAGATCCTTGGCAAGGGCTGTGAATCCAATGGTAATGGCACCTTCCTACTAACTTTGTTTTCAATTTTTCTTGACAATTTCATACACTCCTTTTCTGACTCAGGCCGAGTGACTTCAGGGACCCTCCTGTCTCTATGCCCAACACTAAAGACAGTCTTCATGGTCAACGTGAACCACTGGATTGACCCAATGAATGGATCCGCACTGGAGCCTTCACTACCAGGCGCGCGACGGCTCTCCATCCACTCCGAGCCCTTAGCCAGTCCATCGCCCATCTGTGCCGGGCCCTGCTCTGGGAACTGGAGACCCTGCAGGAGGAAAAGGAGAAGCCCCCTCCTCTCACAGTGGAGAACAGACAGTAGCTGCCAGGATGACAACGATGGTGCTTTAGAGTTGACCCCGGGCAGCTTCATACAGCATTTTCAGGGAAGGCCGCTGTGCAGGGGTGACACTTAAGCTGAGGCCTGAATGATGGGATGAGTGGCCCCACAGAGAGGCAGGAGAAGGGTATTCCAGGAGAGGGACTGCCTGGGGAGAGGCCAGAGGTGGGGTGAGCAAGAGGAAAGAGGCAGGAGAGTAGGCGAAGGGGGGAGAGGGGGGAGGAGGGGAGAAGCGGTGGAGAGGGGGAGGAGAGGAGGGGAAGGGAGGAGAGGAGAGGGAGGGGGGAAAAGGGGAGGGAAGGGATGGGAAGGAGGGAGGGGAGGGGAGGGATGGGGAAAATGGGAGGAGAGGGGAGGGGAGGAATGGGAAGGAGGGAGGGGAGGGGAGGGGGGGCATGCAGAGGGCTAGGGCAGCAGGCCAGTTCCTGTCGAGTTTTGCAGCTCAAGGTAAAGAAAACATTCTGTTCTAAGGGAGTGGTCAGCAAGCTCTTGCTTGAAAGGCCCAGATAGTACATATTTTGGGCTTTGCCAGCCATGTGGTCACTGTCAGAACCACTCAGCTCTGCTGTAGTAACCACAGACAAACACAAGCCAATGGGCGTGGCTGGCTCCAGTAAAATATTTACAAACGCGGGCCACATGTGGCTGGGGGAGGGCAAGGGAAGCCACCGGGCATTTTTCAGAGGTCACCAGCCTCAGTGGGGAGAAAGGCCTGTAGGGACAGAGGGCAGGACGTGGGATGGCATGGCGGCAGTACAGCAGAGGAGAAGGGAAGTGGCACGTGTAAGGTGGGTTCTGAGATAATTGCTTGGGATATGAGGGCATGTGAGGATTAAGAACATCAAGTTTTTTCCCTGTTGTGTGCTACCGAGTCGACGCCGACTCATAACAACCCCATAGGACGAAGTAGAACTGCCCTGTAGGGTTTCCAAGGCTGGTGGCGTATGGTTAAAGCGTTAGGCTGCTAACCATAAGGTTAGCAGTTTGAACCCACCCGCCACTCTGCGGGAGAAAGATGTGGCAGTCTGCTTTCGTAAAGACTTACAGCCTTGGAAACCCTACAGGGTCACTATGAGTCAGAATCGACTCGAGGGCAAGTGAGTAATCTTGAAAGCAGCACACTGCCATATCTTTCTCCTGCAGAGCCGATGGTGGGTTCGAACCACCAACCTTTCAGTTAGCAGCTGAGAGCTTAACCATTGCACCACCAGGGCTCCTTCAGCTTCCCACTAGAGCAACTTAATGGGGCAATTTCTAAGACAGGGGAGATAAGAGGACAACGACTTGGGGAACAACCAACAGTTCTGTCCTGGAGACCTCAGTGGACATGCCCAACAAGAAGTGCCAGTGGAGACAGGAGAAGCAAGTGTAGGGCAGGGTTTCAGCTCAGGAGCGGCTGATTCGAGAAACAGCTTGGCAGCCATCAACACACCCAGGGCGTCTAAAGCTAAGACCCGAGCTGAGATGACCAAGGGAGGCAGAGAGAACGAGGAGAAGAGGGTCCCACACTGAGGGTCAACAAAGCAGACTCCTCCGGAAGTTTCGCACAGGCTCAGAGGAATGCATGCAGGCAGCGATGAATAAACCCCATATTCCTTGTTGCTGTCAGGTGCCATTGAGACCTGCGCCATCTTCACGATCGCTGGCACGTTTGAGCCCACTGTGGCTATTGTGTCAATCCATCTCATGGAGGGTCTCTCCCATTTTCGCTGATCCTCTGCTTTACCAACCGTGATGTCCTTTTCTAGTGATTGGCCTTTACTGATGACATCTCTAAAGTCTCACCATCCTCGCTTCTAAGGAGCATTCTGGTTGTACTTCTGCTTAGACTGATTTGTTTGTTCTTCTGGCAGTCCATGGGATATTCAATATTCTTCTCCAATAATGCAATTCAAATGGATCAATCCTTCTGTCTTCTTAATTCATTGTCCAGCTTTCACATGCCTATGAAGAGATTGAAAAGACCATGCCTTGGGTCAGGCACATCTTAATTATCGAAGTGATATCTTTGCTTTTTGAAACTTTCAAGAGGTCTTTTGCAGCAGATTTGCATTTGATTTCTTGAGTGTTGCTTCCAGTACATTGATTGTTGATCCAATTGAATGAAATCCTTGACGACTTCAGTTTTCCTCCAGCCTCTTTTCAGTGGGCACATTTTCTCTCTCTCCACTGTCTCCACCTCCTCTGACTCATTGACCCTAGAACTGATCTGATTATTTAACCCCCTCCCTGAGACCAATGAGCCATTATTCTTCATGTGCGTTCTCACGTCCCTCCCAAAAGGTGCTGCTTCTCATGCCATGAGTCCTAATCTGCTTTCCCCCGATTCTTCTCCCCACAAGTGACAGCATACTGGCCCAGGTAAACCTCAGCTCTCACTGAAGACGCGTTTCTTCTCTGTGGGCTCCATTGCAAGTCAGGGGCTCCGCTGGGTAACTAGCTAGCACCCTTTGTGAAACCAGTTACTGCATACATTTGTTCTGGTTTACTTCTGCCTTCTGGCCAACCTAGTTTATGTGCCTGGGCAGAAGAGAGAGAGAGAGAGAGAGAGCCTCTGTGTGTGTAAGTGTGTGTGTTTGGTGTGTGTAAAGAAGGTTTAGTGCCGCCTGTTAGAGCCTCAGGGTATGGAATATAACAGATGTTACAGTAACCACATTTTTATGCTTTTAAGAAAAGGATGAAGGAGGCGGAGTGGCCAGACTTGAAGACGCTTTGGATTCCAGATAAGACCAGGAAAAAAAAAAAAAAAAAGACTGCACACACTTACAAGAAACTGCAAGCAGAAAAGAACCCCCACCAAGTTCAAAGGGACTTCTGCTTCATCAGACAAAAATGATTTTTTTTGCCTCAGGAACCCACTTGGTGTGTGAGGAAGTCTGCCGTAGGACAGAATTAGGCATTAACGCTGGCAAGTGTTCGTAGGATTTTCTTCTTTGTTTGCAACTAGTTTTCAAAGAAACGTGATGTGCAAGACTGATATGCAAGTAGATCAGACCTGAGAATTAACATCATCAGGAAGAGCGGCTCTGTATTGGCAGCAAGATCACAAGCGGCCTACCCAATAAAGGGGTCATTGTGAAGCTCTACTTTCGGGGTTCTGGAGAGTCACCTGCTTTGTCGTCTGCCAAGGAAGCTCACCAGCACCTGATAAGACCTCCCCCAGGCTGCGGGACACGGTCAATGACCTGACGCCCAGACGAAGCCCCAAAGGACGGGGAGGCACAGTGGGCGGGACACAGACGTCTTCTCTTCTGAAGCCCCCCTACCTGGCCGGGGGAGTTCACGCAACCCTGCTTCCTATCTGAAGGTCAAGAGCATGGCCAAAACCCCATTTCATTAATTATAACTGATGGCAAGCCATTAAAAATCTCATTTCGTTTTACCGTTCACCCTCCTTTTAACTGACTTTTCATAATTATAATTCTATTTTTGATATACTAGACCTATTACATTTAATGCCGTGCAGACATTTCAGAACTCCCGAAGAAGACAGGTGCTGAGCTGCGTCCATGAACATGTGTGCAGTGCTGGAAGGGGATGCATCCTGTTTCCATGTGCAGGGAAAGACAGGCCAAGTTAATTGCAAGTGGTCAGTTTAACAACATGGGGCCGCCCTGCTGGAAGGCTAGAATTAGCACGAACTGTTTTCATAAATGGATTGCTCAGGGCTCACCAAGCCCATGACTTCAGCTTGTGTTCATCTTTTTTTCCCGCCACCAGTTATAAACATTTCTATTTTCGTTCTTCCCAAAACATAAACATATATAAACTATATTAAAGACGCCCTGACAACGTCTTTATAAACTCTGGGGATACAGATAAACGTCGAGGCTGTGGAAAGTACTGGGGTGAGCGGGGAGAGCAGGAGGAACTGTTACCCAAGACGCCAACAGTCAATGCGTGACTTGAAGGTGAGGAGTCACAGGTGGAACACCTCTCATCCGCCTCGTGATTTGTGCTAAAGGGAGGTTCCCACGGAGCAGGCTGAGGCTCAGTGTAAAGACGGCGGGTCGTTTGGATCGTCCGTGTTTTAACAAACAGGCAAAAATTACTTAGCTACTTGTGCACGCAGCATGTTGTCGTTGGCCACCACTGAGTCAGTTCCAACCCTGCGTATAACAGAACAAAACAGTGTCCCGTCCTGCGTCCTGCGCCATTCTTCACAATGCTTGGTGTGTTTGAGTCCACCATTGTGGCACTGTGTCCATCCATCCTATGGAGAGTTTCCCTCATTTTCGCTGACCCTCTGCTTTTCCATCCATGATGTCTATCAAGCATGTTGGTGAAGAATACTCCATCGACTGCCAGAAGAACGAACTAATCAGTCTTCAAAGAAACACAACCAGAACGCTCCTTAGAAGCCAGGATGGAAAACTTGGGCTCACTTACTCAGACACATCACCAGGAGAAGCCAAGCTAGAGAAGGCCATCAAGTCCTGTAATACAGCGTTCGTGAAATTTGTGGATTAAATTCCAAGCTGATATTTTTTAACTAAAGTGATTTGGACAGGAATTATGAGCAGGGCCCTTTCCAGTATGTAAACTCAACTAAAACAAGTGGGGTTTGTTGGGTTTTAATCAAACTGGACTGAAGGCAGTGGACCCTCCAGGCACATATAATAGTGACACACTTCCCCACACCTAATCCCCAAATCCTGCTGCTGCTACTTCCTTGATGTGCTCCTCTCTGTGACCACTGCCACGGCCTTGGCTTCGGACACCAGCGTCACCCACTGTACCACTGCGTCGCCCACTGCACGGCTGCATCAGCCCACTGCACAGCAGCGTCACCCACTGCACCGCTGTATCACCCATTGTACCACTGCATCGCCCACTGCTTTGCTGTGTCGCCCACTGTACTGCTGCATCGCCCACTGCACGACCGCATCGCCCACTGCACTGCTGCATCGCCCACTGCATCGCTGTGTTGCCCACTGTACCGCTGCATCGCCCACTGCATGGCTGCGTCACCCACTGCATGGCCACGTCACCCATTGCACCGTTGCATCACCCACTGCATCTCTGTGTCGCCCACTGTACCACTGCATCGCCCACTGCACAGCTGCATCACCCACTGCATCTCTGTGTCGCCCACTGCACAGCTGCATCGCCCACTGCACAGCTGCATCACCCACTGCACCGTTGTGTTGCCCGCTGCACGGCTGCTCACCTGCAATGCCAGCAGTCTCCTCCTTGTTGACCCGGCTGACCAGCGTCAAGCTTCCTCCGCTCTCCGTCAGCACCCTTACAGTGAAACCTCAACAAGCCAAAGCCAACCTCACCGCTTCTTATCTCCACTCCATTCCCACCACCATCCAATGTGCACTTTGGGTTCTAATGGTGCAGGAACGATCCAGAGGTCCCCTGCCTTTAATCCCCTGGCATCTGCTACTGGTCCTCAGACTCAGCTGGGACAGCGGTGCCTCCAGAAAGCTGCCGTGCACCCCTTAGTCAAGGTGAAGGAGCCTCCTGTGTGCACACAGCCAGGCTCTGCCCTGTCAGTCCCACGACACGGTGTTCAATGTGCCGATCGACACGCGCATCTTCCTGCTACAGGGTGTAGTGCCACGTCCTCCCCGCATTCCCCGCAAAGCAGGCACTCCCTGAAAATGCAAGTGATGGATGGACAGACGGGTGCCAGTTAGTGAAGAAAATAAATGCTGACCACGTAAATGGATGGGTGGACACTGATTCGTAAGTGCCCTCATGATGGGAGAAATAAATCTGCAGAACAAGACAGAGCTCGGGGTATCAGCCTGGAGCTCTTCAAAGGAGCGTGTAGGGCTCTCTGCCTGTGTGGTATGATAAATACCACTGGGATCTAAAAAAGGAGTCTCTTGTTTTGCCTCCTCAGGTATGTGACGAGAGACTTTTGCCTAAGAAATTTTTGATTCAAGGAGCAAAACACTGGTTCAGGGGTTCAGAGAGCTCTTGTGAAGGTGGCACCCCGCAGGGCCACAGGTGGTCCTGATAATCTGGAAAGGGCAAGGACATGCGTATTGATTAGGGGTCTGCACACTCCCCTCCAAGGAGCCCTGGTGGCTCAACCGTTAAGCTTTTCTCTGTCCCCAAAGCAAAAGGTTGGCAGTTTGAACCCACCAGTGGCTCCTCAGGAGAAAGATCCTCCATAAAGACTGCAGCCAAGAAAACCCTGTGCGGCAGCTGTACTCTGTCACATGGGGTCGCTACAAGCAGGAACTGACTCAACAGCACACAACAATAACACTGCCCTCCCACCCAGGCCCACAACCCCTGGACACCTGCACCCACACGCCTCACACCCTCACAGATGAGGACACACGGCCATGGTAGGGGCCCCACCACACCGCAGCTAAGGACTGTGGAGTCTTAGGGCCTGGCTTTGCATCTAGTCCCTGTTCTGCTCTATATACTCCGTGGGCTCTCGGGCAAGTGACTTAACTCGTCTTTGTCTGTTTCCTCAGCTATGGAAAGGAGGGCAGGGCACAGTCACTTCACATTGTTGGTTGCCGTGGAGTCAACTCTGACTCCTGGTGACTTCATACAACAGAAGGAAATGCTGCCCAATGCTGCACCATCCTCGTGATCAGTGGTGTGTTTGAGGCCATTCTGTGGCTATTGTATCGATCCCTCTCATTTAGGGTTTGCCTCAACTTCACTGACCCTCTACTTCACCAAACATGATGTCTTTTTCTAGCAAATGGTCTTTCCTGATGAGGTGTCCAGGGTAAGGAAGTTGAAGTCTTGCCATGTTTGCTTCTGAGGGGCATTCTGGTTGTAACTCTTCTAAGATTGATTTGTTCATTCTTCTGACAGTCCACAGAATGTTCAACAGTCTTCCCCAACACAACTCAAATGTGTCAATTCTTTTTCTTCTTCCTGTTTCATTGTCCAGCTTTCACATGCATATGCGGTGGCTGAAAATACCACGGCTTGGGTCAGGCGTACCTTAGTCATCGATGTGACATCTTTGCTTTTTAAGATCGACTAGGAAGAAAGGCCTAGCAATTTACATCTGAAAATTAACCAGTGAAAACCTTACAGATCACAACAGTCACTTCACAGCATTATCATGAGGACAAAAAGGGATACTGCATGCATGTAAATCACTCAGGAACATCAGTCGCCAGGCTGTGGTTTTCCACTGTAGGCATTGTTGGGAATGGAGACTCGGCTCTACTTAGCTTCTCTCATAATACATTTCCTCTGCCACACGGTGAGCTGAGGACCTGCCAAAACAAGACCTGGACTTGGATCATGGAGCGGCCAGAGGAGGGCTCTCCACCAGAACCAGCCTGAGGCTGAGCCCTGCCAAGTCTGACCTCCATGAAACCCAACATCAGTCATTCTTCTCCTGGAAGCTTGGACGTGGACCTCTATAATTACTCCTCGACACCCAAATCTGTCCCTTCCTTTAAAAAACTCTAAATTTAACCGATTCCAACTTATTCTGTCTTTGGGTTCTGCACCATATCATGTCAGTCGGTTCACCAGTGCAGTACCTGCATTAGCATAACTCTTAACTAATCCCCACTTGAAGGCCAGAAGGAGTCCTTGGATTGGCAGTTCAATTCCACCCAGAAGTACCCTGGAAGAAAGGCCTGATGATCTATTTCTGAAATATCAACCACGGAAAGCCCCATGGAGCAAAGTTCTACTCTGACACACGTGAGGTCCTCATGAGTCAGACTCAACTCAGCAACAACTGGTGGAGAGCTAGAAAAAAAGATAATTGGAAGATTTACCACGTGAGGGCAAATAATCCACCCGGTTTCAAATAACCAGCATCATGAGGTGGGGGAGGGGTGAGCAGAATGACCTGAATCCATTGGTGCCACGATATGAAAATAATTTCTTTGACATAGTTGGGAGCTGAATCTTCCAAGGTCATGATAAAAGATTTAGGATTTTCCTGCCCTCATTTTATGGAAGAACGATGAGAGACTGGCTGTCACTTAGGTTTTGAAAATCAAGACAGAGAATTCAACTTGGACGTCATCCCTCAGCGATGGCCTTCGAATCACTGAATCAGTCCCCAAGTAGACTGCCATCTACCTCTGCTGGGTGCCCTCACGCCCTGTCTGCACCGTTTCTGCATTGATCGGAAGTGAGCACCAGGCAGGCACACACCCTTGGAGGAAAGGCATGTGGGTGTCACCCCCAGGGCACGGGATTTGACTCTATTAGCCACATTGAGTAGGTCCCCAAATGGAGCCAGTGGTTTTCTCTCGGCTACTAACCTAAAGGCTGTCAGTGTGAACCCGCCCAGTGGTACCACAGAGAAAGGCCTGGCAATCTGCTTCCATGATGATTATAGCCAAGAAAATCCAATGCAGCACAGCTCTACTCTGACACAAATGGGGTCACAGAATTGACTTGACAGCAACAGTTCTGGTTTCTCATTTGTTTGCTTTAGCTACACGGGCAGGATCTTAAGGAATTCGACAGATTGTGTGTCTTTCAAAGAATACAAAATTTTAACAGTCTAAAAAATCATAACGATGTTTGTCAAAATAGATAGAATTGAGAAAATAAACGCAACTGTAAAGAGAGGGTAGATCAAGAGACAGAGACTCAGGAAAGATGAACAATCTCAATTGTGTCTCCCCCAGAAAATAAACAAATTTTGACTAAGTCCCATACCTTGCTGTGTATAACAGGACAATAGCTTCCAAAAAATATAAGCTTTAGAACACACTCTTGAGCAATAGTATTTCAGATGATGGTAAAAATAATAAACCCACAATGAAAATCAGACGGCTAACAGTCCCTACTGAGCGCACACAGTCGCCCGAGCATCCGGCTGAGTAGCACGGCAGGTTCTTTACATACGTGTTCCTGAATCTTTGAAAAAGCCCTGCAGGCAGATATTGCTCATATTATTCGTGCACAAAAATTAGAACTCTGAGAGAAAGGTCAAAGGAGAGCAAGAAACACACGTGACGGGAGCTGATTGTTTGTTTTCGGTCTTTGATCATCCCTTTGTTATCAGTCTGATTCACCTCTGGATGTGCCATCCTCTATTTCCTTCATCACGTTGGAGAAAATACACTCACTGGAAACAGGGGATCAAATACGTGCTCATTGTCTCCACCTGCATCTCTGCAGTACTTGTTTTGGATTAACAAGGAAAGAGACAGGGATCTTGCCCTTTAAAGATCAAGCTTATACAGGATCCCTGTCTGTGTTTCTTCCATTAAGAAGAAGAGAAGAAAATATGTTTAGAAAGGAAGGAGGGAGAGTGTCAAGATCACACCATCGTAACCTCTAGACACTGCACGTTTTGTTTTGTTCTATGATGTAGGACTGAGGGACGGAGTCTCTGAGGGTGCAAAGGGTTCACGCACTCAGCTGCCGACTGAAAGGTTGGAGGTTCGCGGCTACCCAGAGGCCCTTGGAATAAAGGCCTGGCAATCTAGTTCCAAATAATGAGCTATCAAAAACCTGATGGAATATGGTTCCACTCTGACACAAACAGGCTCACCATGAGTCAGAGTCGACTTGAGGGAAATGGGTTTTGCTTTGTCTTTTTCATTTTTTGGTTGGACTGAGCTATATATATGCTTTACATGCTATGAGTTCTCAATAAATACCTAACTGAATTCCTTCCTTTCAATGCTCAACCAGAAATTCAAATGTGGATAGATGGACATACTACATTCTCTACGATTTCCTCAAAATTCTCCCCATGTAGTCTCCTGTTCAGTCTGCCCACCAGGGTGAGTTTTGTGGCTATATTTTGGACTTCTAGAAGTTCAGTTTGCTTCTTACGCAAACGCCCTACTCCTACGCCATGATCTCTTGCTCTGCTAGCTCTTTAAACATGTTATAGCCAGTTTAGCTCAGTCTGTCATGCGGATCTGGGGGTGTGATTCTGTCAGTGGTTCTGTCTACCGACTCTCGCTTAGGAATTGTTTCCACAAACGCCCAAGAACCATGAACTAGAGAGGCATCACAATGGGCAGACACTAGAGGGCGCCGATCTGTTCAAAGATGTGGTGGCTGCATCAATTCCTTGGCCTGGGGCTACTCCCTGACAAGGATCTACCTGCTTGGGTCCCACTAGGACTTCATAGAGTAGGAATTCATAGAGCAGGGTTGGTGTTCCAGTTTTTCCTCTGTGAGTCTGCTTCCACCCGAGGCCAGCTTCCTTCCCTCTATCTAGCGGGCCAGAGTGCAGGTTCTTCAACTTCTGTTTCCCAGTAGGACCGCTCTTTGGGGATTCTAACTTGATACAGCATATTAAGTTCCTTCTCTCCCTGCTTCTCCCTCCCCTAAGCAGGTTTTAAAACCCCAGGCCTTAAGGCCTTTCATAGCTCCCTGGCTGCTGCAAAGGGTGAAGTGCTCAGCTGCTTACTGAAAGGCTGGAGGTTCAATTCCACCCAGAGGCACTTAAGAAGAAAGGCCTGGCGATCCACTTCCGAAAGGTCACAGCCATGAAAACCCTATGGAGCGTAGCTCTACTCTGACCAAATGGGGTCCCTGAGCTGGCGTGGACGGGTCAGCACGGGTGGTGGTGGTGAGATCCCTTCAGCTGTGGTTCCCACTGAGGACGGCAGACCCCACCGAGGACTGAGTCCTGCTCCCTGGGGCTTCTCCTTTCCTACTTTTGGGGCAGCTCTGTATTTTCCAATGCCATTATATCGGGGTGAGAGCTTCTCTCATCAACTCAGTCCACTGCTTGGCTGGAAATCTGACAGAAGAACTGTCTTATTTATTTATGGTTTTACATCAATTCCTCAGTAACTAGGAGTCTCCTCCAAATGGACAGCTGAATACAACCCTAACATTTCCATGCTGATAAATACTGACATTTTAAATCTTGAGAAGAGATATGTAGTTTTAAGTTCCCACTTTCTACTTTACATCTGTCTTTTAAAAGCAGAATCTAAATTACTAAATCAAACATTATTTAACTTTTAATTCTATCCCAAGGCAGTATGGTGGTTCAGTGATAGAATTCTCACCTTCCATGCGGAAGACCAAGGCTGGATTCCCGGCCAGGGCACCTCATGTGCAGCCACCATGCGTCCATCCACGGAGGCGTGCAACTCAGGGGCCGGCCCCATGGCATTTAAAAACAACAACGTAATTATATCCAAAAAAGAAAACATCAAAAATCAAGCGAACACGAGTTAATCTACTTGCCGACGTTTTCCGGGTCCAGCCCACTAAGTGTGTACGCTGCCATCTTAGACAAATGCCCAATGGGAGAAGATTTCAGTGGCTAGAAGCTGACACTAAAGCTGAACTCTCCGCTCTCCAAACACCATAAGTCACTGCAAGTGCTCAGAGGAGAAATGGCAGGCTGCCCAGAAACGCCCCGCTACCTCTCCTGGTACCTAGGCGCATTCTGCGATTTCTCCCTGACTGCGTGTTCGTCTTGGCACCTGTGTGAGCTTCTTAGTTTTTGGAGTTTTCTTGTTTTTGTTTGAGTTTTTCCTAGTCCTATCGTTACAGAAACCATACAGTCCCTTTTCAATGAGCCAGTTGTTGTTGGGTACCGTCAAGTGGATTTGGATTCATGGCGACCCCGTGTGGCAGAACTGTTGAACAGGACAGTTAATAACAGACGTCTTACTTGGATTTTAAGGTTTTTCTTACCCACAAACCAAATACTAACCATACAAAGTCTGACCCAACCGCTCAAGCCTGCCGGAAACTGCTCTGTAGCTATGTGCATTGGTCTCATCCCGCTGGAAAAGGACCGTCATCAAACCAGTCATTTCCCCTAATTTGAACCTCAAAAAGCCTCATGGCTACAGGTGGGTGGAGGCCCAAATTATTGGCAGCCAGGCCAGAAAGATAAAACCCATTGCTGCTGAGTCGATTCTGACTTATAAGGCCCTATAGGACACAGCAGAACTGCCCGATAGAGTTTCCAAGAAGTGCCTGCTGGATTTGAACTGCCGACCTTTTGGTTAGCAGCTGTTCCTCTTAACCACTATGCCACCAGGGTTTCCAGCCAGGCCGGAAGTAACCTGGTATCAGTGGATCTCAGTAAGGGGTAAGGCAGGGTTCAATCAGCCATGCTGACGTTAGCCAATGGTCGATCTGTATTCCTCCCTCCTCTTCCCTTTATGAGCTCCATTGTATCTAGCTTCTTCCAGTCATTTGCTTTTTCTGGAATCAAAACGGTCTCCTGATATGCATACAGAATAACCCCTCGGAATATATCTTATGTTCATATTTCAGGAAGTTTTCATTATTTTTAACAGAGCAGAACTTCCCCATAGGCTTTTCTTGGCTGTAATCTTTATGGGAGCAGATTGCCAGGTCTTTCTCCTGCAGAGCCACTGGGTGTGTTTGAACCACCAACCTTTCAGGTAGCAGCTGAGTGCTTAACCAGTGCTCCACCAGGGCTCCTTCTCATCTGAGCAACCTCTGAAATGCAGAACCTTCCATGGGCTCTTATAACCACTTGAGGTTCCTCTGGCCCTTGTTTTGTGTGGCTATGTGGCCAGAGGTGTTTGGTCTCGCTATAAAAGGCCCAAGTCCTTCTAATCTATGCACGATCAAATATAGCACACAGGAAATCATTGCAAAGGGCTGATATCATCTCTTCTGTTGTACTCCATCTGAAGACGGTTCCTGTCCAATCCATGGGCACCAGCTGTTAAGCAAGCAAGCAGGAGGCAGATGTGGCCATGTGCTGAGTCTGCGCTTAAAAACAGAGCAGGCTGCCATCCCCACCTACCGCAGCAGAAAAGAGGGGTCACGGACAGCGGGGCAGGAGGAGGTCAAGACCAAATTGTGGGGTGTGAGAAGCTCTAAGAAGGTCACATGGGGTGGCTTAAAAGTGGCTGCAGCACCAGCAAACGTTTCTGCTTGGCTGGCAGTCACAGAAAGAGGCCGGCAGCACCAGGGAAGGAAGCATCCGCGGGCAGCTATCCCCCTCTGGCTTGGAGTGTGAAATGCCCAGGCATCTCAGCTGAAGCGTCACGTGGGTGTGGAGACAGAGGAAACCAGAGCCTTTGAGGGTCACAGAACATGCCGCAGGCTGAACATTATCCAACTATACTTTTTTTTTTTTCACCCCACACGGCCAAGAGATACAGAGCAGCAAAGGGTCAGCTGCAGAAAAACAATTTTTAATTCATGCAACGGGATGGCCGAATTAAAAAAATAAAATAGAAAAAGCATCTTGAGTGGCCAGAAAGAACTGGAGCTTCTGGAAGCAGGCCAGGGATGAGGCAGGATATAGCAGGAAAAACACAGCATTTTGGTGGTGGCTTAAAAAAAGGTTGCTAAAAACGCCTGGGGTGTTTGAGTTTGGCTCAGGCGAAGGGGAAGTCTTAAACAAGAACGGTAATGGTGAACACACGCAAACTTCAATACGCTCTCCTCTCTCCGCTCTCTCACTGCTGCGGAAGTTAAATTTTCTCAGGACGGGCATCTTTAACAACCAGCTATGCAAATTTATTATTTCCATTTGGTTACCCCTTCTTTTCCTAAATTCCAAACATTGCCCTCAAGAGTTTTCAAAAGCTGAATTAAATCAGAGAAGACACAGAACAATTCTGTGCGCACACCTTGGAGGCTGGCGAATTTATACCTTATAAACGGTCGGAGTAACACATTTGGCCCCGAAGACAAACATGTTTCACAGCCTCACATGCGGTTCCTACTCCCTATCTCCATTACTCAGGCTTCACAGATCAAGACGAATTCTTTTTTTTCATACCAAATTTTCATTGTAGGAGGGTCACATGTATTCGCAAAGAAAATCCCGACAGTTATTAAGCTTTCCCAGTGACACACAGCTTGCCTGCATTATTGCCCTGGAGGAACAAAAGGCTCTGTTACGAGTTTCAAATAAACAGCTTATCAACATCAGACCAAAGACAGTGTTGATGCCAGCTGCTCCAAGTCAGCCCCCCATGCAAGGGACCCCATACACAACGGCCTGAAAGGCTTCCTGGTCCCGCACCACCCCATGGGCGATTTCCGGTCAGACCTTTGTGATCATACGGTTTTCACTGCTGGTTATCAAAGTAGATCACTAGGCCTTTCTTTCTAATCCATCTTCGTCTGGAAGCCCACCGCCGTCAAGTCGATTCTGACTCATATTGACCATAGAGGACAGAGCAGACTGCCCCGCAGGGTTTCCAAGGCTGCATTCTTTTTTCTTTTTCCCCTGATTTTTTTTGTTTTAATTTTATCGTGCTTTACGTGAAAGTTTATAGCGCAATTTAGTTTCTCACTGAAAAATTTATATACAAATTGTTTTGTGACTCTGGTTGCAATCCCCACATATATCGGCACTCTCCCCCTTTCCACCCGGGGTTCCCCGTGTCCATTCCTCTAGTTTTCCTGTCCCTTCCTGCCTGCTCATCTTTGCTTTTGGGCAGGTTTTGCCCATTAGGTCTCGTATACTTGATTGAACTAAGAAGCACGTTCCTCACATGTGCTGTCTGTTTTATAGGCCTGTCTCACCTCTGGCTGAAAGGTGGACTTCAGAAGTGGCTTCAGTTCTGAGTTAGCAGGGTGTCCGGGGGCCATACTCTTGGGGGTTCCTCCAGTCTCTGTCAGACTAGTAAGTCTGGTCTTCTTTGTGAATTTGAATTTTGTTCTACATTTTTCTCTTGCTCTGTACGGAACCCTCTATTGTGACCCCTGTCAGAGCTGGTGGTGGTGGTGGTGGCCGAGCACCATCTAGTTCTTCTGGGCCCCAGGCTGCATTCTTTAGGGAAGCAAACATGTCTGGAAGCTCCAGTGAAACCTGTTCCGCATCATGACAACATGCAAGCCGCCGCTGACAGGCGGGCGGTGGCCGGGCATGAGGTGCCTTGGCCAGGAATTCAAGCCTGGCCTCCCACATAAAAGGAGGATTATACCACTGAACCACAGCTGCCCCCCATACCCAAACTATAGTGAGATTAAAACTATGGGGAGGCTAAATTCTTTTGTACCAGCTTTCATACTGTGTCATTATAATTGAGTTTTTTGAAGGCGTACCTGGCCATTGTCAAAGAGAGTCAAATGTCCACTGTCCACCAAGGGGCATTAAAAGGCACCAAGAGAGCTTTCTATTCTCCCAACCTTTTCATGAATCACCTTTTGAATTTCAGACCATGGAACAATATTCCTTTTAAAAGATGAGAAAGTAGAAAAAGAAGGAATTCTTGCCCTCCTCCTTGGTATCTCAGATTTGGCTAAGGGTTAAGTTTTCTGTTTCTTGCCAAGAGAATGTCTAGCCAGTTATTTAATCAAGAATGTATTGAGTACTCATTGCTCAGAAAGAGCCCGTCTGTGAAGCATAGGATAAAGAGTGTACACTCTGATCCCCACGTGGGTTTTAGAATCTAAAAGGAGAGACAGACCTACTCCGTAAAGCATGTTGAAGGACACACATTTATGCATATTCACAGGCAAGATACACCAGAAAATACATAGAACCAACTACACCATTGAAGGGACAAGGTTAGCTACCCAAGAGTTCTTTGTTAACAGAACCCGATTTTGTTAAGCAACCAGGAAAAAAAAAACAAAACCAGTTGTTGTCGAATCAATTCCGACTCACGGCCAACCCGTCTGTGCAGAGTAGAACTGCTCCATGAGGTTTTCAAGGCTGTGAACTTTTGGAAGCAGATAGCCAGGCCTGTCCTCCAGGGCGCCTCTGGATGAGAACTGCCAACCTTTCAATTAGCATTCAAGCACTTGACGATGTGCACGATCCGGGGTCTGTTAAGCAGTCAGTGTTTCATAAATGAAGACACTGGAGCTCCAACCAGGTGTGAGAGGAGACAGTCTTGGTCCTGTCTTTATGTAAAACTTTGATAGTTTATTCATCTGGATTTTTTTGCATTAACATTGATTTTTTAAAATATTGTGTTAAAACACTATTTGTCTTGATGACTGAGTTTCTTTTTTGGCGCCTCTTAAATTTCACACCCGAGGCAAGTTCCTCCCTCGTCTCACCCTAGTCCCAGCCCTGCTGGACTCGGGTTAGATTCTGATTTTTCTACCCACACAGGACTGCTCTTTCCCCACTCCCATGTGCCACACACTTACTTTCCCCTTATAGTCAGAGGCAGCCACGAGACCCAGATCTGGCCACTTACATGTGGCTTCCATGGAAGATTTTGCTGTTATTTCTGATATGAAAGAGATGAGGAAAGACAGTTGGTTATATCCCAACCTCCCACCACTGCCTGCCTTTGAATGCAGCCATGAAATAAAAACACAAAGCAAAAGCCTGCACCATTAGGATGGTTGAGCAAAATGCTGATGAGCTTCTGAACCAGTCCAGACTACCTAACTCTTACTTGTCGCTGCTGTTGAGTTGGCCCCCAACTCATGATGACTCCATGCACAATCAGACTATTGTGATCCACAGGATTTTCACTGGCTGTTTTTCAGAAGTAAATCACCAGGCATTTCTTCCTAGTCTCTCTTAGTCTGGAAGCTCTGCTCAAACCTGTTCAGCATCATAGCAACATTCAAGCCTCTGCTGATGGATGGTGGCTGTGCGTGAGGTGCATTGGCCAGGAATCGAACCCAGGTCTCCAACATGAGAGAATTCTACCACTGCACCACCGCTGTCCTCCTACTTTTTGTTGTGGTGGTGGCTGTTGTTGTCAGATGCCATCGAGTTGATTCCAACTCATAGAGACCCTACGTACAACAGAACGAAACACTGCCCAGTCCTACACCATCTTCACAATTGTTGTTATGTTTGAGCCCATTGTTGCAGCCACTGTGTCAATCCGTCTCATTGAGGGTCTTCCTTTCTCGCTGACCCTCTACTTTACCAAGCATGATGTCCTTCCGCAGGAACTAGTCCCTCCTGATATGCCCAAAGTATGTGAGACTTTTTGTTAGCAAACTATAAATCTCCTTATGATTTAAGTCACTATTAAGCTGGTTCTCTGTTACTTCCAAGCAAAATATTTCTAACTAGTATAATTGCTTAATCATAGCCAGTAAGCTTTCAGAGTAAGAGTTCCTAAGCATTACTGTGTTCGTGACTAAAAATATACTAATACTTCCCGTCTGAATTGTTTACTTGGAGACTGCAAGAAAAAGTGATAACTCTAAAACTGAATGTGACTCTAATCTCTGTATATGGTAATCAACTGTGTAAATGTTTGCAAATGAAAAAATGAAACTCTCACGCATAGAAAAGACATTAATTTTCCACTAAACATTTGTGATAAAAAAAAAGTGTCTATGTTAACAATGTCAATAGAAATGTCAATTTCTATTTTACTCCTACAATACAGAATTTAATTTGTTCCTGTTTGAGGGGATAAGAGAGAAACGGGTTTTCTTAAAGAGAAAAAGAATGTCTTAAATGTCCCTGGCACTACATTTGCTTAATTTAAAAGGCAAGAGAATCATCAATGTGGTGGTAACCTTTGTTATGATAGCCCAATAGCCTCATTTTTCATTTAAAGAAACAGAGACCAAAAGTAAAGACAAAAAGAGATTTCCTTAGATGACAGAAGTAGGAGCACCTAAAGAAAACTGGCCTTAGAAAGGAAAAAGAAGGGTTGTATGCATCAAAATTAAAGGTACTTAATGTTTATCTCTCTCATTTCCTCTCTATGATTTTAATAACTGCTAATCCCAAAGATATCATTTGGACAACTAAAGTGCGCCTGACCCAAGCCACGGTATTTTCAATCACCTCATATGCGTATGAAAGCTGGACAATGAATAAGGAAAACCGAAGAAGAATTGATACCTTTGAATTACGGTGTTGGTGAAGAATATTGAATATACCATGGACTTCCAGAAGAATGAACAAATCTGTCTTGGAAGAAGTACAGTCAGAATGTTCCTTGGAAGTAAGGATGGCGAGACTTTGTCTCACATACTTTGGACATGTTATCAGGAGGACCAGTCCCCGGAGAAGGACATCATGCTTGGTAACGAAAAGGATCAGCGAAAAAGAGGAAGACCCTCAACGAGATGGATTGACACAGTGTGTACAACAATGGGCTCAAACATAGCAATGATTGTGAGGAAGGTGCAGGACCAGGCAGTGTTTCGTTTTATTTTACATAGGGTTGCTATGAATCAGAACCGACTGGTTGGCACCTAACAACAACAACAATTCCAGGAAGTATTGTTATCAGTTAAATTCGAATGTAACCTACAAGTTCATGAGAGATATTGGTCTGTAGTTTTATTTTTTAGAAGGTGTTGCCTGGTTTAGGTAGCAGGGTAACGACCTCTTGAGCGAAGGTTTCCATCCTCTGCTGTTGACTCGTATAGTTAGCATAGGATTGATATCATTTTTTTCCTCAAATATTTGGCAAAATTCATGTTTGAAGCCACCTGGGTTTGAAGTCTTCCCGGTGGAAAGACTTTTAATCACACATTTAATTCCCTTAAATAAAAGATATAGAATTAGGTTATCTGTTTCTTCTTAAGTGAGCTTTGATAGAGTGTATCTTTCAAACACTGTGTCCATTTTACCTGTTGTTGTCCTTTCTAGTCAAGTCAGTTCCAATTCATGGCAACCTCACGAGCAGGAGTGAGCAGAACTGCTCCATAGGGTTTTCTTGGCTGTAATCTTTCTGAAACAAATCGCCAGGACTTTTTTTTCTCTTATGCCACTAGATGGGTTCAAGCCACAAACCTTCTGGTTACCAAACTGTTTGAGCCTACTCAGGGACCTAAGTTGTCAAATTTATTGGCATAAAGTAGTTCATCATTTTCTATTATTATTCTTTTTGTGTCTGTATGTTCTGTAGTGATGTCTCTGCTTTCATGCCTTATATTGGCAAATTACCTTCCCTCTTTTTGCTGATCAATCTGGCTCCAAGTTTACTGATTTTATTATCTTCACTAAGAGCTAGGTTTTAGTGTCACTGATCTTCATTACATTTTTTCCCATTTTCCATTTCACTGATGTATGCTCTTACCATGACTTTTCCCCTTCCTTCTGTCTACCACAGATTCTATTTGCTTTTCTTTGCCTTTTTACTAAAGGTGACCCTAAATTCTTTGATACCAGTCCTTTCTGCATTCTAATTTAAGCAAGTAATGCTATAAATTTCCCTATACATTTAAATTTAGCGAGATCGCACAAATTTAGATAGGTTGAGCTTTTATTTTCACTCAGGTGAAAATGTTTTTAAATTTCCCTTATGGTGTGTTTTCTTTTTTTTTTTTTTTTACCCATAGATTATTTACAATTATGTTGCTTAATTTCCAACATACTTTTCCATGTAGCATTTTTATTGATCTCTATTTTGATTCTAATCTGGTCACAGATTTTAGTCCTTTTAAATGCATTGAGACTTGTTTTATGCTAGTCTGTCTTTACATATGTACATATTGTATGCACTTGCTGTTGTTGGGTAGAATGTTCTGTAAATGCCAACTGGATCAAGTTGATTGGTAGTTTGTTAGTGCTGTACTTGTCTTCTAAATTCTTACTAATTTTCATCTACTTCTATCAAATACAAGGAGCCCAGGTGGCACAGAGTTTAAATCGATCAACCACTAACCGTAAGGTCGGCAGTTTGAAACCACTAGTGGCTCCGCTGGAGAAAGGTGGGGCAGTCTGCCTCCGTAGACATCTACAGCCTCAGAAACCTTATAGGGTTGCTATGAGTCGGAATCAACGAGACAGCAGTGGGTTTGGGTTTGTTTAGGTTCTATCAATTAGAGAAAGGAAAGTGTTGAAACCTCCAACTTCAATTTGTCAAACTGTGTTCTATAAGTTTTTTTTCTTTATTTATTTTGAGGGTCTATCATTATATGCATTCATAGTGAAAAATTTAATGTGCTATTAACAAATTTATCATTACAAATGTCCCTCTTTATCCTGGTAATATTTGTTGCTCAGAATTGTCCAATATTAATATATCCACCTCAGCCTCCGTTTGATTTATATTTACAATTATATTTTTTCTATCCTTCTGTTTTTAACCTATTTGTATCTTAATATTCAAAATTTTTTTCTTGTTAAAAGTATATAGCGTGTCACCTTTTAAAATTCAATCTGACAACTTCACCTTTTAATTAGAGTATTTGGGTCATTTAGACTTAATGTAATTACTAATATGTTTGTGTTCAAATTAAACATCCTGCCATCTTGCCATCCCCAAACTCAGATCTCTAGCTCCTAAAATCAGAAAGTCCACTGGACTATGTTTGGGTTCTTCTTCCCTGTGCTCTGTCCTGGAAACCACTTCCAATGAGCAGAGGCAATCGCGGGGCTCAGCTGGTCTCTTTCCTTTCCCTAAACAATCGCAAAACTGCTCTCCCTGCTATCTGTTGAATAGTCTGAAAACTACAGTTTCTTGCTTTGCTTTTGTCTAGTTTCCTTGCTGTTTAAATGGGAGGATAAATAAAGCTCCATTTTTCCATCACGGCCAGATGCTGAAGTCCTCTATATCATGTTCAATTAAAAAAAAAATCTGTTTATCAGATCTTGGATAAACAGGAGATAAACATGAAGGGAGCTCTCTGACAATGTGTACAGAATTTCCAAAATTAGTAACAGATGTTACGGTAAAAACCGAATGGTGCAAGAAGAGTCTCACATTCAGATATTTTGCTTTAGCTTTTGCAATTGTATTCCCAAAGCTAGTTAATTGGGGTTTTAAATTTATGCCCTTAGCCATGGACGTAATATTTAAGATCTTCTTTCCCCGCCATGAAATGGGGGATTATGATTTCCAGCCTGGGCTTTACAATTATCTTCTCAGAAAGGCTTTCTTTTGTAGGACTGTTTTGCAATTAAGAAATAAACAGTAAACGTAAAAGAATCATGCTTTATATTACTCTAGTCCAGTTTTTAAATTTCAGAAAATATTTAAATATGGCTTAAACTGTCCATGCAATGGTTTGATATTTTCAGTTTAACCCCAAAATGAGATTTTCCCAGCACACATTTGCACCATATACAGTGACTAATGTTAAAACCTAAAAAAACCAAAGATATCACTTTGACGGGATGAGTACGGGGCACCTCAAGCCAAGCCAGGGGGTTTTCAATAGCCTCATATGCATGTGAACTCTGGACAATGAAAAAAGAAGACAGAAGAATTGATGCATTGGAATTGTGGTGTTGGCCAAGAATACCGAACATACCATGGACTTCCAAAGAACAAAAAAAATCAGTCTTAGACGAAATGCAACCAGAATGTTCCTTAGAAGCAAGAATGGAGAGACTCTGACTCGCTTACTTTAGACATGTCATCAGGAAAAACCAATCACTAAAAAATGATATCATGGTTGGTACAGTAGATGGTCAACGAAAACGAGGGAAACCCTCGTGAGGACTGACACAATAGCCACAATGGACATAAACATACCAACGGTCGTGAAGATGGCACAGGATCAGGCAACGCTTCATTCTGCCACACGTAAGGTCGCCGTGAGTCAGAGCCAACTTGAGAGCAACTAACAATAACAACAATACTACAACCAGACAAAAAATCATGAATGAAGACTAAATACTCAGCTTCCATGTTCTCTTCATCACGATAGCTCCTCAGATTACAGTGCCTTACACAGTTTTCAACCCATGCTCCTAGGGGTGTCGTACAACGCCATTTTAGCTCAAAGCTAGCTATTCTGATTGTTGAGTATAATGATATCTACCATTCCAGGTCTTTGTACTTTTGCATAAACATAAGCACACAAATTCACATTTCACCTACTCAAAAGTCCTACAAATGTAGCATTATCATCCCCATTTTTTGAAGTGGAAATGAAGGCACAGAATTATTAAATAACTTTCCCAAGTTCACACAGCTCCTAAGTCACAGAATACAAACCCAACATCTCATCTTTAACAGCTGGCTGATAATGCCCTCAGTTAAGCAGGACAGACCAACTCCTGAGCTATCGTGTTCTATCTACAGTGACCTCCGTGACATACCATTTCTTAAAGAGGACACACGACAGTTCCTTCTTTGGCCATCACTCAGGTGATAATCACTTTCAAAATGTGCAGTTTGTTCTAAGACAATCTGGGATATCTGACAAATACCATCAATTCTTATTATCTGCAATAATTACATTCTATAAAATCATAGCAAACACTGAATTAGTGAATATAGAACCACTGCTCCAGGGGAAAATACAGGGTTCGGTTCCTGTGAGCCTCTGGTCACATTTTTATCAACCGATCAATATATAAACTTGTATTCAATCTAAATTATTGATTAACACGGAACTCATGGCCATGAAGCGTATCTAACACACACATTTTCTCTGTAAGGCACATCACAGCCTCCTTGTGCTTAGGAAACTAGACAGCACTTTAGCACTGTGTTGGGGGCTATCTTAAACGGTGAACTCACCAACACAAAGCACAAAAATGAGAAAAACGTTGCACTAAATGGACCAATAAGCAACGTCATGATAAACGGCGAAAAGACTGAAGCTGTCAAGTATTTTATTTTCCTTGGATCCACAGTGAATGACCATGGAAGCAGCAGTCAAGAAATCAAAAGATGCATTGCGTTGGGCAGATCTACTGCAAAAGACCTCTTTAAAGTGTTGACAAGCAAAGATGTCACCTTGAAGACTAAGGTGGGCCTGACCCAAGCCATGGTATTTTCAATCGCCTCGTAAGCATGTGAAAGCTGGACGATGAATAAGGAAGACCTAAGAAGAATTGACGCTTTTGAATTGTGGTGTTGGCGAAGAATATTGAATATACCATGGACTGCCAGAAGAATGAACAAATCTGTCTTGGAAGAAGTACAGCCAGAATGCTCGTTAGTGATTTAGGATATTAATATTAGAATCATTTATTTCCTCTCCCTGAGCATACAGAATGTGACCCAGCTGGAGCTGGGCTCACAAGGACTCACAAGAACACATCAGCTGGGCCCTGAGGTATAAAGACAATAGCTAACATAATCTTGGAAAATATTTTTTAGGGAAACTTTCACATGAAGCCGATCAAACACAACACAAAAGCCTTTCCACTCTTATCTTTTTCTATTAGCATTTAGTGAAGAGAAATTTGTTGGACCAATGAAGACCCTCCTGACTCTGGTTACTGAAACCTGTACCAATGATTGTTAAGAAAGACAATTCAAAATGTAGGATCACAGTTTCTAGCCCATCTGAAAAGGCTAAGCTTTCAATGGTTTTGCCCATTTGTAATGTTAATATATAATAGCCTTCGGACTCGGGCAGAGATGGCTGTGGCAGCATGCTTGTCCGTTTTCCCATTCTTGCCTATTCTGTAATGGTCCTTGGACTCGGGCAGACATGGCTCTAGCGGCATGCTTGTCCGTTTTCGCCCTTTTGTCTGTTCTGTGATATTTCCCTGGACTTGGGCAGACATGGCTCTGGGAGCATGCTGGTCCGTTTTCGCCCTTTTGTCTGTTCTGTGATATTTCCTTGGACTCGGGCAGACATGGCTGTAGCAACATGCTTGTCTGTTTTCCCACATTTGTCTGTTCTGTGATATTTCCCTGGACTCGGGCAGACATGGCTCTGGCAGCACGCTTGTCCGTTTTCGCTCTTTTGTCTGTTCTGTGATATTTCCCTGGACTCGGGCAGACATGGCTCTGGCGGCATGCTTGTCCGTTTCCCATTTCTGCCCTTTTGAATATAAGCCAAATAAAACTTACTTTTTGCTTTACTCAGCTTTATGATGTTTTTCCCGTACAACAGTAAAACAAGGATGGCAAGACTCCATCTCACATACTTTGGACATGTTATCCGGAGGGACCAGTCCCTGGAGGAGGACATCATGCTTGGTAAAGTAGAGGGTCAGTGAAAAAGAGGAAAAACTTCAATGAGATGGACTGACACAGTGGCTGCAAAAGTGGGCTTACGCAGAACAATGATTGTGAGGATGGTGTAGGACCAGGCAGTGTTTCATTCCGTAGTACACACGGTCGCTACGAGTCAGAGCTGACTCAGTGGAACCTAACAACAACAACAAATGGACCTTGAAGAGGACTCTTGTTTACAGTATGAGAGCTGACACAAGAAGGCGGAGTGTCGCCTCGTTCGCCTTCAGCTGGGAATTGGTGCGTCGAGCGACTCAGATTTTTCACTGCTCTGTGCACGTAGGCGAACAATTGTGAAAGCACCACAAGTATTTATTTGGGGTTACAAATAAATTTTAGCAAGTAGGCAAATCCTCAGTTATGCAATCTATGAATAATGAGGACAGACTGCCTTCATCCACCAGAAGGTTCTAGGATTGGAGATTTGGGACCCAAGTACCTCAGCACTCCTCTCCTGTGGGTACATGAACATCACCCCATTTCCTGGTGCGTTTTAGCCAGCTAGGATCTGCCGAGGGCACAATCCCTTCACTTGGCTTACGGGATATCTCCGCCCATCCCTTCACCATCTTTCTCACTATGTCCTTCTCATCCCCCAACCCTCCTGGTGCGTCACTGTGCCAGGTTCACCCACTGGGCCTCTTCTCTTCTCTTCCATCCTAACTCCCCTGGAGATCTCCTTGGGGCTCATTGCTTTAAATGCCCTCCATATCCTGGTGCCCACCTGCTGCCCTGAGCTCCAGACTTGTAGGTGCAACTGACCACTGGACATTGCCACTGGTCTAAGAGGCTTCCCAAAATTAATATCTCCAGCACTGAGCTTCTACACTCCTCCCAAACATCTCCCATATTCAGGAACAGCACCTCCGCTCTTCAGATCACTCCAACCAGAGGGCTGGGAGCCGTTCTTGTCCTTCTTCTCCCCAGCGCACATATAACCTGAAAGGAACCATATCCAGGATATGACCCCTGCGCTCATGTCCACTGCTAACACCATCACCTCCAGCCTGCATCACCTGCCAGCTCCAAACTGGTCTCCCTGCCTTGCCTCGTTGCCATCGAGTTGATTCCAACTCATGGCGACCCTGTAGGATAGAGTAGAACTGCCCCATAGGGTTTCCTAGGCCGTAATCTTTACAGAAACAGATTGCCCTATCTTTCTCCCATGGAGTGGTTGGTGGGTTCAAACTGTCTGACCTTTCAGTTAGCAGCTGAGCGCTTCACCACTGCACTATCGGAGCTCCTTCCCTGCCCTGCACCCCCTCCAATTCAGTCAATCGCCAGCACAGCAGCCACAGTGATCATCTATCAAAGCATAAGTTAGATCCCATCACTCCTCTACTTAAAACCTTCCAGTGGCTTATAATCACACTCAAAATAAAAGCCAAAATCCCTAAAAGGCCCTATAGGACCTGGCCCCATCATCCCTCTAACCTCATCCCCCATTACTCTCCCCCAGACTCACTCCAGTCTGCTCTCCCTGTGCTTCTCAACCCCAGCAAGCACACTCCTGCCCCAGGGCCTTTGCACATGCTCCTCGCAGCCTGGAAGGCTCTTCCGCCAGTTATCCACATGGCTTCTTCCTTCACTGTCTTTAAGTCTTGGCTCAGTAAGTCAGGATCCAGTCAGGAAAACAGAAATTGCCCTAGGAAGTTCAAATAGAGAACACTGAATATAGGAAATCGGTTGTAAAGGTGCTGTAAGAACGAAAAAAATCAAAAGAAAGAAGGGCGGGGTCTTGAGAGAGCCAAAGGAAGAAGGCATGGTGCTCAGAGGTGAGGCAAGGCTATCAAGCTGGACTGGAGCCATGAGCTTGTCCCCACTCTGCTTCCCTCGGCCTCGCTGACTCAGGCAAGGGTTCCTACCAGCAACGCCTGCTCCCCGGGGTTGGAATCACCCCCTCATTCCGTGCTGCTGGGGCATAAACACGACTTCCACTGTCCCTCCAGCCTCCTAGTCTCCTGCCAGCGCTGCCCACCAGCATATCCTAGCAGGATCCCAGCTGGCACAGGAGCCTCCGAACCATAATATGTGACTCTGGACCGGCAGGACAGAGCAACGTGGCTCCAGTACTTTGCCCATGGGATTTTGACATTATATTATGCAAGACGTTCAGTCATATCCATGGCAGTAAACGCCAAACTATCTATGAAACTAGGAACTTCTTAAACGTCCCTAAGAGCACATCTCCTCCCCAAGTGAGCTCACAGAAGGATAACTCGCAACGCCTTAGGGAACCAGAGTTACATGTGGTTTCTGTAAATTTTGATTTCTCCAAAGAAAAGCACGGACTTCAAGACAATTTTGACAGTTTTCATTGTCTTGCTCTGCTTCAACCAGATTCATATGAAAACAGTACACTTGAAATTAACTTCCCACAATCAGTCTATTCTTATTTTAAGTAAATTTTATCGTTTTTCCCCTGGGAAGGTAGGCTGTAACCACGCCGTGGGGCATGTTTATGGAGGGTGTGAAACCAGAGGGACAGGGAGAAATGCTGGAGCAATCTGACTCAAGGTTTCTATTCAGCATGGAGCTGTGGGACATGCATGCAGGCATGAGATAGGTGTGCCGTCACAGGATACATACGCTGCCACAGGGCTCCTATGCACCCATGGTGGGTAGATGCAGCCATGGAACACGCGTGGAGCCGTGGGTCACGTGCACAGCTGCAGCACAGAACCCACTGCCCGGACCCCTCCAGTGCTCCCGCCCCTGCCTTCTAAGAGGTTGCAGTCTGCTGACCTGGGGGGCCTGCAGCTGCCCGGGTGTTGTCTCTTCCAGCTCCCAGGCGCAGGCAGGCAGCCAAGCAGTGCCTAGGCCCTGTGCAAAGCCAAGGGAGGGGAGGACGGGACTGAGACCCGGGCAGATACGGCAGCCAGCACGCACAAACAACACGCAGGCCCCTAGGGACAGGGAAATGGAGCCCCTCAGAGGTGGAGGGGGCTGCGCTCCAGCGATTCAGCATGAAGACAAGCCAACACAGTTACAAAGAGGGTCATACACCTCTAAAATCAGCACTTAGCAAAGCTTTTAATGGAGCGTGCGTGCGCGCACACACACACACACAGCAGGAAAGTCACTATACTACTGAAGAGGCGAGGCGTAGGCATATAGCCATACAGCCCGTTTAAAACCTCACACTGGACATACTCAGTCATGGTTCTTTCCATTGCAGGCACACTGGCAGCTGCTTACCACTTCTCAGCCCAGTCCCAACAATCGGTCCAGCCTGGAAGACCCACATCAACGCCCTCAGAGACCCTCCCCAGTGGGTCCAGACTGGAAGACCCATATCAATGCCCTCAGAGACCCTCCCCAGTGGGTCCAGCCTGGAAGACCCACATCAATGCCCTCAGAGGCCCTCCCCAAGCTCTGAGGCAAGATGCACACGACTCCACATAGCTCTTCCATCTGCTCAAAACAACCCCCAGTCCGGTAAAGGACCCACAAGCAGGCAGACATTCTACAAGAGCACCAAGGACAGAGGGGGAAAGGTCACAGGCCACTGGGAATGGAAATTGATTGTGTCAGCCTGATCCTGTAGGGGTCTCCCTGGGCATCACTCCTACATGCTGCCAGCTAAGACCCCAGGAAGGCCTCCAATGGAGTTATGATCCTAAGGTTTGGTGGCAAGAAGGCCTCAGTGCAGGAGCCTGCCCGCTGGCCCTACCTGTGCATAGTGTGGATCCGCTTCCCATAAACCAGCTCGTGTAACGGGAGCCCATTCTCTAAGTGACAGGCACACTGGGTTAGCTTTAATCAATAAACACACAAAAGCAGGATATGGCACTCTCGCCTTAAGTAGACATTAAACATTTAAAACTAATTTCGGAGATGGTTATGAGGCTCGGCAAGCATGCTGAGGAACACGCTGCTTTGAAGGGTCACTATTTCTTTCTCGTTATTGGAGCAGACGTTTAAGTAAATGACAAGGATGCAAGTGTGAGCAGGGCATCTGTAATGGGCCAGGGGGTTCCAGCAGCCGCTGTGCCACCAGGGATGAATATTCTAGAACAGGCAGTCGGGGGAGTGAGCTTGCAAACACAGCAAGCTGTTGGAGCATGTTTGGCAATGAACCCCACGAGGCAAGGGGAGCCCGCGGTGACGAATATTTTACGGAGGATGGGAGGACAGATCCTGCCAGCGTCTCCTGCCTGGCCAGGTACATCAAATCAAGACTTCGGCAGAACATCCTTAGGTGTATCCAGACGTCATGCTGGCGTCCAGTCCACGTCACTGGCAGGCTCTTGCGTGGACAGCCTCCGATTTTAACTTGAAATCATGGAATTTTCAATGTGCACGGCAATCAGCTTTAAAAAGGCGAGATGACTCAAGTCTTCTTTCTTCATTTCTCCCTTACTGGTGCTCCATCCTACTTTCTCTGAGAGTCATGCCTTACAAGCACTGTGTTCCTAGAGCAGAGAGGTGACCACCTGCTCAGCTGTAACAGGAGCCATCTGAAGGACCACCGAACGGGCCCAACATCTCCCATGAAGGGCGCGGATGGTTTTGATCCACTGTCTTATCCCTTCTACAGAAAAGCACCTCCTTCCCAAAGCCTCCGTATGCTGGCCCAGAGAAGCACCTCCTTCCCAAAGCCCCATACGCTGGCCGGGGACCTGCCCACTCTTTCAGTTCCACATGGCGGTCCTCAGAGCTGCCTCACCTCCGGCCACCCACCCACTAACTTTTCTGCATCCTGGGTGCCCTGGCCTCCTTCCCCCAGGCTTCCTGGAGGTGGGCTGGGCTTCCAGTGAGCTAATCCCCCCTGCACCCAGTGTCCCATTGCCTCCCACGGCCCCAAGAACTCTCTGCCTAAGCAGTGTTCTCCCCCTTGCTCTCCTGTCACCTGGATGCTCCCCTACCATGTAAGGATGAGTAGCTCATGTCCCCCTATAAGCCACCCTCGGCCCTCATGTCCCCGCCTGGCTGAGACAACACTTCTCTCCTTCAGTATCTATCTGTTCACACACTTTTCTCCTCCACCCTCCACCACCCAGTTTCTGGCCCTGTCACCGCCCTGAAGCTGTTCAGGTAAACCCCCTGGACACCAGGGTTTCGGGGAGGGGGGCTGCCTTAGCGTTCTGGGGCTGCCCTAACAAAAGCCACAAGGCAGGTGGCTGAAAGAACAGAGTTCTATTGTCTCATGGCTCTGGGGAACAGAAGTCCAACTCAGGGTGTCAGCCGTGTCAATTCCTTCTGAGTGCTCTGAAGGAAGAACTGTTCCACGCCTCTGTCAGTTTCTGGTGGCTCCGGGCATTTCCTGGATCATACGGAAGGATCCTTCCGGCCTCTTCTAGTTTCTCATGTGGCCGGCAATCCTTGGCGTTCCTTGACTTGTAGACACATCACTCCAATCTCTACCTCCATCTTCACAAGCAGTGGTGTCACAGGGGGTGGTGTCACCCAGTGGGATGACTCATGGTGTCACCCAGCCATGGACCTCCTCCCGTACCAGACCACACAGAACCCTTAGTAACGTTTATTATCAATTTTCATCATGGAAGAATATGTGATAAATAAATAGAGTTTCAAACTGCTTAAATGTAATATTTCTTAGATTGTATGAATACTAACAACAAAACTTTGGTAAAACCTTTCTACATTGCATTACAGCATTGTTAGTTATACCATTTCTAGAAACTAAGCGGAAGCCTTTTTTCATTTTTCTCCTTTTCCTTTAAATACTACTTCATTCTCAAAAAAGTTGTTGATATAGGTTCACAAATACTAATTACCACAATGTTGTAGCTAAAACACCAGAAAATTTGACAAAATCAGTGACTATAGAAACACGGGCAGCAACAAAAGCAACAGTGTGTGCCTCGAAGCACGGGATTCACCACGCGGCTGGAAGCCCCACGGTAACTGGCTAACAGCGACTGCCCCGACTGCAGTGCATCGGGAAGTTCAAAAACTACATTAGCACGGAGTTTTAGCCTTGTAGGTTTACTGATACATGTAAGCTGGGCTTAGGAAAAATGTGTCTGCTGTTATAACTAACTACAGGGATATTTTTATAAAAAATAATAAATTTCTGCTGAAACACTGCACAGAGATTTTACAGACAGTCATTTTGGTGTCAGCCCTCTGAAACTGTCCCTCAGGGTGGTCCGCACCCCCCACTCCCCCACAGCTATGCCACTGGCCACACGCCCATCATCCCTCTCTGCGTGTCTCTCTCTGTTTCTTCTTGTTTATAGGACACAAGATGGGATTAGGGCACAATCCGCTACAGTATGACCTCATGTGAACTTAACTGATAGATGTTCCTTCAAAGATCCTATTTCCAAAGAAGGTCATGTTCCTAGGTACAGGGGTCAGGACTTCAACATGTCTTTTGGGGGGACACAATTCAATCCCTAACAGTGACCAACCGTGTGGCCCAATTTTTCCAGGACACAGGACTTTCAGTTCCTAAAGCAGAAACATCCCAGGCAAACCAGGCTGAGCTGGTCTGCAACCTTCCAGCCCACATCTGCCTTGGGCTCTCTGCACTGCTGGATACCTGACAGCCACCTCTCTCTGGGGAACCCTACTTTCTGGTCCTAACCCCGGTACCTGTGAACGTGCCCTTGTTTGGAAATAGGGTCTGTGAAGATGTTATCATTTAAGTTAAGGAAGTCATACTGTAGTAGGGTGGCTCCTAATCCTAATACCTTCTGAGTGGCGTCTTATAATAGAGAAGCGCAGACGTGGAAACAGTCACACCCAGGGGAAGAGAGCACGAGGACCCATCTACAAGCCACAGAGCGCCCAGTGATGGCAGAAGCTGGAAGAGACAAGGAGGGACCTTTCCCCAGAGCTTCCGAAAGAGCACATCCCTGCTAACACCCTGAATTCAGACTCCCAGGCTCCAGAAGTATAACTGATGCTGTCCTTAAAGACAGACACCTTGTGGTCATTTGTTAGCACGGTCTTAGGAGACTAAGGCCGTCACTCTAAGAAGGAAGGTTTGAGTATATACTTATGTGCATATGTATATGCATGTACCTACTGCTTCATTTAAGGAGACCTGGTGGGATAACAGTTAAACACTCAGCTGCTAACCAAAACATGGGCAGTTCAAACCCACCAGGAGAAAAGACCTGCCAATCTGCTCCTGTAACATTTACAGCCTAGGAAACCCCAGGAAGCAGTTCTACTCTGTCACATGCGGTCACTACAAGTCAGAATCAACTCCATGGCACCTAACAATAAATTGCTTGATTTACACTAATAAAGAAGCACAGACCATAAGCTCTAAGAAAAAGCCAAATCTGGAAGGAAAGAACGGGGCAAAGAAAACCCCATGTTTCACGGACTTGACTTTGAAACACTGCATAGAAATGTAAATATACACTCTAAAAATCTCTAAAAATCAAAAGCAAAATGAAGTAAATGAAGCTAACTGGGTTTCGAGGTGGTGGCAGAACCACGCACAAGGAAATAATTTCAAGTGATTTCAAACCAGTAATTTTGTTTTAATTCCCTAGTGAAACCCATACCCTGAGGACTAAGAGAAGAGATATAAACCACCGGGAAGTGTTTGCGGCAATCAAACACGTCCAGGGTTGCCTGGAACTGCCCTTCTGAAAGGGCTCGGTGGGTGCTAAAGAGGCAAAGGAGGGCCCCTGGAGCTCTGGATTCTGCTCCCAGGAGACAGGGACAAAGACAGACCATGGTAGAGATTAAGAAAAGCCCCCGGGGCTAGCGATGAAGTGTCAGAAGGAGCTTATAGTGTGTTTGTTTTCAAAATATTTTTTCTACTTCCATCCCCTGAAGGCCCCACCAAGGCCCACCATGAGCTCCTCTCATGCCCAGACCAGCCGGGGAGGCTGACGCTAGGGTCCACGGAAGGCGGTCATCAGGAGTCTGAGACATCTTGCTGTCCCAAAGAGCAAGGATGCTCTCAAAGACGGCAGGGCTGGGGTCAAAAGAACTCAGGAACCAACCTTAAGAGGTCCCCACGGGCTAGAAATGGGACAATTTCAGCATCTCTGAATATAAAACTGCAACAGACTCAAGACATCGTGTATCTTTAAATCCACGTGTCAATGATGATCTACCAATCAAAATACAACAAAATGAAGAAATAAACAAAATTGGATTGGTCCCCTTTGTTGATGTTAGAGAACTAACTCTTAATTTAAAAAAAAAAAAAAAATAACTGGTTGGGGGTGAGGAAACAGTTGTTCTGCCTGTCATGGATTGAATTGTATCCCCTAAAAATATCTGTCAACTTGGCTGGGTCATGATTCCCAGCATCGTGTAACTGTGTACCATTCTGTAAATCTGATGTGATTTCATGATGTGTTACAAATTCAATCACTATGATCTAATAAGATGGATTAGCGGCACTTATACTGATGAGGTCTACAAGATTAGATACTGTCTTAAGCCAATCTCTTTTGAGATATGAAAGAGAGAAGCGAGCAGAGATACATGGGAACCTCACAGCACCAAGAAAGCACAGCCGGGAGCAAAGCGCGTCCTTTGGACATGAGGTTCCTGCGCAGGGAAGACTGATGACACGGACCTTCCTCCAGAGCCAATAGAGAAGGAGTTCCCCTGGAGCTGATGCCCTGATGTTGGAATTGTAGCCTACTAGACTGTGAGAGAATAAACTTCTCTTTGTTAAAGCCCTCCACTTGTGCTTTTTCTGTTAGAGCAGCCCTGGATGACTAAGACACCGTCTTTCCTGTATGTGTTGTACCCTTAGAATGTGAATAGTGGATGCAGGGAGTTACTTTATATACAAGTATTCCACCCAAAAGGAGCCCTGGTGGTATGATGGTTAAGCACTTGACTGCAAACCAAGAGGTCGGTGGTTTGAACCCACCAGTGGCTCTGTGTGAGAAATACTTGGCAATCTGTTCCTATGAAGATTACCCTAGAGAACCCAGTGGGGCAGTTCTACTCTGTCACATGGGGTCACCATGAGTCGCAATCAACTCAGCGTCACACAACATTCCAGCTAATAAATGAAGAAAGAATAGTAAAATTAGAAAATCCCAGTGTAATAAATCAGGAGTAATCCCTGGGTTCAACAAACAGTTAAGTGCTTTTCTACTAGTTGAACTGTTGGCAGTTCAAACCCACCCAGCAGGGCCTTGGAAGACAAGCCTGGCAATCTGCTTCCAAAAGGCTGCAGCCTTGAAAACCCTATGGGGCAGTTTTACTCTGCACACATGGAGTTGCCATGAGTCAGAGTCGACTTGACAGCAATGAACAGCAGCAGCAATGAATCAGGAGGTTTAGGCAGTAACCATGGATGACTGCTAAGATGCAAACAGACATCATCTGCCCCCCGTGGACGTGCTCAGCACGACCCATGACAGAGTCCAGCCCAGGAGTTCCGCGCCTGTATCTCATCGGCCCTCTCGATATTACTAGGAATTTACAGGAAATATTCGGGACAGAAGAACATTTAAATGGGATGCAACTGGCAAAATCCAGATGGTGGGAAACTCTATAGGACAAACAACTCAGTTTCTTTAAAAAATAATTTGCAGAAAGTTTGGCAAGGGATACTGGTAATGGTTACACAACATGATTTACGTCATCAGGTCACTGAATTGTATGTGCAAAAAATGTTGAATTGGCGAATTTTGTGTATACGTATTTTTACCATAATAAAACATTTTAAAAAAATAATAATTTCAAAAGAAACAAAACCAAGCTGAAAGATTAAAAGAGACTCAAGAGATATCAATTAATTCAATGTATGCATTTCATGTGGACCCTGATTTGACCCAGTGTTAAAAAAAAACAAACAGAAAAACCTACATAATCATTGGGCCATCAGGGGCCTCTCAAAACTCACTGGATGTTGGATTTTATGGAATTGTTTTTTGTTGTTGTTCTATGGGGTTTTGCGGGGGGGATGTTCACAATGTGGTTATAATGGTATTGTGAATGCCTCGTCTGTGATAGATGTAAACTGAATGATTTACGGATAAAATTACATGATTTCTTGAATTTGCTTCAAAATAATTTGGTGGATGGGGGTTGGAACATGGGTGGAGACTTATATGGAGAAAATATATATGGACCCACACACACACAAAAAAAAACTCATTGCCATTGAGTTGATTCCAACTCATAGCAACCTTACAGGACAGAGCAGAACTGCCCCACAGGGTTTCCAAGGAGCAGCGGGTGCATTCGAACCACCAACCTTTTGGTTAGTAGCCAAACGCTTAGCCACTGTGCCAGCAGGGCTCTGTATATGGGCCATGAATTGAAAATTGTGGCAGCTGGGTGTTCCTTAGACTATTCTTTCCACTTCTGCATGTTTGAAATCGGTCATGATAAAAAGTTTAAAAATAACAAAACATAAATCTACTTGTTGAGTGCACTACTAAAATACAAGGTCTGGCTGATTATACTTAGTGTGATAATACGTCTGTCTGTCTGTCTGTCTCCCCAACTTGGCAGTGAGCTCCGTCAGAGCAGGGACAAAGACCACTGCTCCTTTCATCCTGAATGTCTCGAGTACCCAGGGCACTAAGGAAATTTTGATGGATGAAAGAACAGGTGAGTGGACACGCAGATGCATTAACCAACGTTATAGATTTGTAGAGACACCTGAGACATAAAATCAATTCTTTCTGCCGGGCAATACCAGATAGAAATAAAGGGGTGAGTTCTGTATTAAGACCAAGATATTTTTGGGAAATGTCAAAGTGCACAATTTCTGTTTTACTCGGTTCTGCTGTTGTTTCTGGGGGTCGCGTTCAGATCCCCTGGCTCAATTTCTGTTTGACTCGGTTCTGCTGTTGTTTCTGTGGGTCGCGTTCAGATCCCCTGGCTCAATTTCTGT
>NW_004444008.1:2138761-2151277 GCF_000243295.1 Trichechus manatus latirostris | reverse complement strand
TGGCTCAATTTCTGTTTGACTCGGTTCTGCTGTTGTTTCTGTGGGTCGCGTTCAGATCCCCTGGCTCAATTTCTGTTTGACTCGGTTCTGCTGTTATTTCTGGGGGTCGCATTCAGATCCCCTCGCTCAAATGCCCACAATGCCTGTAACCAGTTGTTGTCAAGTGGGTTTCCACTCACGGTAATTCCCTGTGTGTCAGCAGAACTGTGCTCCACAGGCTTTTCGATGGCTGATCTTTCAGAAACAGATTGCCAGGCCTTTCTTTAGAAGTGCCTAGGGGTGGACTCGAACCTCTAACCTTTCGGTTATCAGTCAACACTTAACCATTTGCACCACCCAGGGACTCCACATTTGGGGTCACCATGAGCCGGAATCAACTTGATGGTAAACCCATTGCCATCACCGGGATTCCGACTCTTAGAGACCCTGTAGGACAGAGGAGAACTGCCCCATAGGGTTTCCAAGGCTGTAAATCTTTATGGAAGCAGACTGCCACATCTTTCTCCCATGGAGCAGCTGGTGGGTTTGAACCGCTGACCTTCTGGTTAGCAGCCGAGTGCTTAACCACTGTAGCAACTGTTAAATAAAGGTCGTCTCACAAGGGGGGTCCCCACCAGTGATCGGTTTGCAGATGTGCAATTCTTGCGTTGGAGGGTGTCATGGATTGAATTGTGTCCCCCCAAAAGTGTGTGTAGCAACTTGGCTAGGTCATGATTCCCAGTATTGTATGATTGTGTTATCTGATGTGATTTCCTTATGTGTTGTAAACTCTATCACTATGATGAGATTATATGTGATCTCCTCGTGTTGTAAATTCTATCACAGTGATGAGGTTGACAAGATTAGATAGTGTCTTAATGCAATCTCTTTTGAGATATAAAAGAGAGAAGCAAACAGAGACACATGGGAACCTCATACCACTAAGAAAGCAGTGCTGGGAGCAGAGCATGTCCTTTGGACCTGAGGTTCCTGTGCAGAGAAGCTCCCAGACCAAAGGAAGATTGATGACTCAGACCTTCCTCCAGAGCCAATGAAGAAAGCTTCCCCCTGGAGCTGACGCCCTGAATTTGGACTTGTAGCCTACTGGACTGTGAGAGAATAAATTTCTCTTTGTTAAAGCCCTCCACTGGTGGTATTTCTGTTACAGCAGCACTAGATGACTGAGACAGAGGCTTTCGTATTTTGCCCCTATTTTAACCGTTTCTGCAAACCAGAGTCACAGAATGACAGATGGATGCCATTGTCTCTGAATGTCACCTCATCATTACAGACGGAGGTTGCGATATGGTGGCTCTGCAGCCTGGCGGCATGCTTACCTTGGTAGGAGATGACCGGGTGCTCTGCCCTCTGGCACTGAGAAGGGTCCCGCGTGGGCTGGCTGAGCCTCCACACGCCCAGGCTGGAGACCAGCCAGGCAAGGAAGCTGGGGCCCCGCATGGCGCACAGGAGGCCTTCACTGCAGACAGCGTCCTCTAGCCAGAAGCTCGTCTTCCCGTCATCTGTGGAAACTGCCTGAAACACATGGAAGAGAAGGCTTGGGTTAACCTGAGCTCAGCTGTCTGGGGGGCGACCGTTGGGAAGGCCCCGTCACTAAGTTTACGGAGATGAGGCAATGGTGGTTCAGGGGTAGAATTCTCGCGGTCCGTGCCGGAGACCCAGTTGGAGTCCCAGCCAACGCACCTCACGTGCAGCTACCATCCGTCTGTCAGTGGAGGCTTATGTGTTGCTAGGATGCTGAACAGGTTTCAGCAGAGCTTCCAGACTAAGACCGACTGGGAAGAAAGGCCTGGTGATCTACTTCCAAAAATCAGCCAGAGGAAAACCCCAGTGGATCCCACAGTCTAATGCACAACTGAGCACAGGGGTGGCACAGGAGTGGGCCGCACTTACTGCTGTATGTGGGTTCATCACGAGCGGATGGCCAGCTCCACGGCAGTCAACAGCAACAGTGCTTGGCAGAGACAGAGGGCACTTAGACAAACACATCGATCTCTAGGCGGGATTTCAGATCATGTGTGTGCGCGGGTTTCAAAACAGACTTCGATGTCTCCCAACAATTTTATGAGATCGCCCGCTTAATGCAAAACGAGAAACGCAGTTCCAGCTGTTGTCAGAGTCTCTCCAAGGAAGGAACGTCGATCACAGTCTGCGACCACTGACTGGTTTTTCCTCACCGCCCCCCCGCCATGGTTATGAAACAAAAGGTATGACGATGCCTCCAGTCCAGAATAAACACAGACATTATATTTTTATCTTCCTGACTCAAGACTCAAGAGATTCCATCAAATTATGAACCTTCAGGTAACTAACACCTGTTGCAGGTGACTTTAACGTAACTCAGTTCTGCTCACAGCAAGGAGGTGTGGTGTAACCTCGCCCATTCCAGTCCCTCGGGGAGGCTGTGGAGGGACAGTCACTGCCCGCGTCAAAGCACGTCGGCAATGATACAATAATATGAGAAGGGACACAAACACCAAGACAGGAGCTCAGCAAACGCCAGCTCCGTGCCAGAATGGTGCCCAGCACTCACACCCGGAGCAGCACCCCAACACATCAGCACTCACCAGACAGCACTCCGACTCGGAGAAGGATGGGGGACGGTCCTCCCTGGATGTCTGAGACACAGAGCAAACCAACTGGGGGCCAAGAGCCAATTCTTCTCCTGCACACACGTGTGTGTGTGTGTGTGTGTGTGTGTGTGTGTGTGTGTGTGTGTGTGTGTGTGTGTGTCCCACACCAACGCAGAATCCCCCCTACGAGCTATGCGGCGCGTTGCCCAGGCCACCAGGCATCTGCAGGACACCATGATCTCCAGTCGCGGCCCTGATGTCTGTGCCTCCAGAATGAAGGCGGAGGAACCAACGCAGACGCGCGAGACGTGCCCCCTGGGGTTTGGGAAGTGGCCATCAGAGAAGAAAGCGATGTCATCTCAAGCAGAGGAGCAGCTAAAACGGAACATGAGTTCCACGGGGACCGGAGGAAATTACACGCTTGCCCCGTGACGTGTCAGGTAGCACACGGGATGGCGACAGGTGATTTCCGAGGCTTGTAACTTTCAGACGGTACCTGTTACCTTGCTCCTTAAATAAAGGCATCCAAACAGCACTCGTCTCAGGGAAGGGCTTCGCGGCTTTGTTTGGAGATGCGGCTTTTCTGAGCACCCTACCACACAGCACTAACTTCTGAAGTCTCCGACTCGAAATCGCTCAGCTCAAACCAGCAGGTCCCTCCTTCCCGGGCGCTGCAATTCCAACTTCCACTGAGTTCTGGATAACCGAGTGGACAGGTTTATACCACACTTCTTCGTGTCTAATCTCAGCCCAGGGACAGTGGGGGCTCCGGGGTAGATTTCTCACCTTCTGTGCAAGGGACCCAGGGTGGATCCCTGGCCACTGCACCCCATGCACAGCAACCGTCCCTCTGTTCGTGGAGGCTTGTATGTTGCTAGGATGCTGAACAGGTTTCAGGGAAGCTTCTAGAGTATGACAGACTAGGAAGAAAGGCCTGGCAATCTACTTCTGAAAATCAGCCATTGAAAACCCTATGGGTCATTTTGTCCCATTGTGCATGGGGTCGCCATGAATCTCAGCACCACTGCCACTGTGAGCCAAATAACTTTCTTCTGGGGCATCCTGTGCACTGTGGGGTGCTGAGCAGCATCCTGGCCTCCACCCGCTAGATGCAGGTAGCAACCCCAGTACTGACCACCAAAAATGTCTCCGAAAACCAAAAACCAAACCCGTTGCTGTCGAGCCGATTCTGACTCATAGCGACCCTGTAGGACAGAGTAGAACTGCCCCATAGGGTTTCGGAGGAGCGCCTGGTGGTTTAGAACAGTTGACCTTTCGGTTAGCAGCCACAGCACTTAACCACTGCGCCACCAGGGCTCCAAAAATGTCTCCAGACATCCCCAAGTCACCCTCGGTGGAGAACGCCGATTTACACGCATCAAAACATCCTACTCTTTTTAAAAATTGAAAAGAGAGATCACCACTTGGAGATGACTCAGCATGTGTTTATACAAATTGCCCAGCTGAATTCGCACTGCGGTATTTCAGCAGCATTTCGGTAAAAAATGAAAGCCACGTTACTTATAACTAGTTGCTACATTTGGGAAATATATTGTGAAAGCGTTTTCAATGAGTTCCAATAAAGATAGTTCTAATTTCACCCCTCCACCTGTGGATAATTAAACATAGATTAGGTGAATTGGCGCTAAACAAACAATCCTCGCCAACGAGATTTACGAGCGCAGAATTTAAGGCCAATTTGGGCTACGAAATACGGGCATTTGTGTCACCTCCACTTGCAGCTCCCTGAAGCCACAGCCCGCGTTTCCTTCCATGGGGGGCTGGGGAGACTGTGTTTGCCCGCTGTAAATAAACACAGCTCTGTTTGTCTTTGTGCGATAAATAACATTTCCTATTCACACCCACACTGTAACCGAATAGGCTTTGGGGAGCAGAAAGTAACTGTTGCTTTTAGCAAAAAAAAAAAAAAAAATGCTGTCAGATAAAAACACAATCAAAGGAATGAAATCTTATATAAGAAGTTTCGCTCTGGGAACAAAGTCTAACCAGTGATTAATAACAACTAATTCAAATACATTTGTTGTCGTTCGTGGCTGTTGAGTTGGCTCCAGCTCATGACTACCCCATGGACAACAGAACGAAGCGCCGCCCAGTCCTGCACCTTCTTCACCATCATTGCTATGCTCAGGTCCATTGTTACGACCGCTGTGTATCTTCAGCGCCTTCCAACCTAGGGAACTCAGCACTGTATCGGACAATGCTCTTGTCATGGATTGAATTATGTCCCCAAAAAATGTGTGTATCAGTATGGCTGGGCCATGAGTCCCAATATTGTATGGTTGTCTTCCATTTTGTGATTGTAATTTTATGTTAAAGAGGATTAGGGTGGGATCGTAACACCCTTACTAAGGTCACATCCCTGATCCAATGTAAAGGGAGTTTCCCTAGGGTGTGGCCTGCATCAGCTTTTATTTTACAAAAGATCAAAGGAAAGGGAAGCAAGCAGAGAATTGGGGACCTCACCACCAAGAAAGCAGTGCCAGGAGCAAAGCAGGTCCTTTGGACCTGGGGTTCCTGCACAGAGAAGCTCCTAGACCAAGGGAAAATTGATGATGACAAGCACCTTCCTCCAGAGCCAACAGACAGAGAAAGCCTTCCCCTGGAGCTGGCACCCTGAATCTGGACTTGCAGCCTACTAGACTGTGAGAGAATAAACTTCTGTTTGTTGAAGCCATCCATCCACTCGTGGTATTTCTGTTAGAGCACACTAGACAACTAAGATAGCTCTGTTGTGATCCACAGGGTTTCCGCTGGCTGATTTTTGGAAGGAGGTCACCAGGCCTTTCTCCCTAGCCTATCTTAGTCTGGAAGTGCTGCTGAGACCTGTCCACTATGGGTGACCCTGATGGTGTTTGAAATACCAGTAGCACCGCTTCCAGCATCACAGCAATACGCAAGGTGGTGGGTAAACAAATAGCTTGCCCTCTTCTAACCTCTCAGGATGCCTCCCCAGCCTCCTTCTGGGCCCCCCCATTCCCTCCCCCACTACTCCCACCAGCACAACTGGGCCCTCTGCCCCCCAGGACCAGTCAGGTCCTCAAAGGAAGCCAGTCATGCTCACTCCAGATTTGCAGGTGCCACAGGCCCACTCAGCCCAGGTCTTCCTGCTACTCAAGTCCAGAGTGTCTTCTACCACCCCCACCCAGGCTGCCTACTCCCACCCATGGGTCACCTGGCTGTGACAAGCCCACTGTCTGCCACAGTACTGCCTCCTAGTCTAAGGTGACCTTGCTTGGGTCAGACACCTCCTCCTTACTGTAAACGGACATAGTTAGAGCCCCCAGGTGATGCATCCCAGATTGCTGGCTCAGCCGTGTGAGGAGTCAGAAAGAATAAAGCTCGTGTTCCACTTGGCACTTCAGCACCCCCAGTACCCCACCCCCACGCGAGCACCATTGTGAGGGGCTTGTCCTGGGCACACCTGAGGCAGGAAATGAGTCAAAGACAGGCCATCTCCTCCCCCTGCTCACTCTGCGGCCAAGAGCTGAGCTCAGACACAACTCAGGTCCTGCCACCGAAGCTCTTCGCCCTCCGCAGCTCGGCCTCCCACTCACAGCTGTAAGCCCACACTCGTGTGGCCACAGGATCACATCACCCGAGTCACCCCGAGAACGGTCCTGCCCCCAGGTTATGTAATAAGTAAGGCACGAGCTCCCGGCAGGAACGGGGCATCTTAGACGGCCCCTTAGTCTCCTAGGGCAGCTATAACAAAATGCCACAAAGTGGGCGACTTTAAGAACAGGAATTTATTGTCTCACAGTTCTGGGGGCCAGACGTCTGAATTCAGGGTGTCCGCGGAGCCAAGCTCTCCGTCTGCTCCGAAGGAAGAGCCTTCCTGGCCTCTGAGGACTCTGTCAGCCTTGGTGCTCTTGGCGTTCCTTGAGATCTCTTCACGTGGCACCTCCTCCCTGGTGGGACTCTGTCTCCATGATGTTCTCTGTGTTCATAAGACACCACTCCAAAGGGGTTAGCACCCAGCCTACTCCAGTGTGACCTTGTTAACTTAACTGACAACACCTTCAAAGGCCCTATTTCCGAACAAGGTCGCTGGTGTAGGGGTTAAGACTTCACAGATCTTTTGAGGGGCCACCATTCAACCATAATAGGGGGCTTCCTTTACCCCTCCGATCATTCTGAAGGTGCCTTCTGTGGGCAGGGAACAGCACTTCAAGACCTGGGCAAAGATGCAGACCACAGTTCTAGAACCTCAGGGTCCCAGTGTGGAGTTGCCGAGCAAGGGAGCGCTATCTTTGGGTACTTCTAAAAGTAGGAGCAAAGTCCTAGGCAACACAGATGAAGGAGAAATTCCCTCTGCATCAGGGAAGAACAGGGAAGCTGCCTTCTGAAGGGCTGTGGAGTAGAGTGCTCACAGAACAGGGGCAAAGGACCCAGGAGACTCAAAGTCCGTGCTGTGTGCAGATCTAGGAGCGTGTTGAATGCACCCAGGCTCTTTTCTTGCAGAAGTATCAGCTACTCACAGTACTGAACAGGAAACACAAGTAAATGAAGAATCAATAAACAATAACACTTAATGCACAGTGCTCTAGGAAATAGAATATTCCACTCCTTCTAAAACCAACAGCTGAACATTTTATTCTCTGGGAAATAATGTGAAATTAAAGTCTTCTGTTATTGCGTTGTCTATAAAGGGAATTTAGGTGTTTCCCAAACATTGCATTTTCAATTTTTATGTACTTTTTTTTTTAAATTAGATCCTTTTTGTATTATTTTTACCCAAGAATCTTGACTGCCAAATTTTAGCCAAAAGGGGTTTACCCTAGATGAATTAGGGAAACATTTGAGGCATTTGTGAAGGAAAACAGGGACACCCCTAAGTACTGAACATTGCTGGTGGCCAGAATAAGAAGCTGGCAGGGGCAGATTACCCAACAGGCAAGGTAAGCACGGTGCTGACCTTGCTTACCAGATCATCTGTAGTAAACAATGTCACATTTTTTCACCAGATCAAAGATTCTGCTTCTAGGTATGGCTGGCATCTGTCTCTCTCCCAACCCCACAGCACCTTCCTACAGAATCAAAGCCTCTTTTCAAATTTACAGTCGCTGACAGGGACAGATTACCCAGGAAGCACGGTAAACACGGGCATATGAAACTGCACTACAGACCAGTAAGTAAGCACAAGTAAGCCCGTGCTTACCTTGCTTCCTGGATAATCTGCCCCTGGAAGCTGGTTTCGGTGTTTCCATCCTAACTGAACTCAGAGGACATAGATTTCCTAGCGATATACAACGACCTCGTGACAGAAAACGGGAAAAAGCCAACATTCAGCCCTTCCATACGGTTCAGTCACGGTTCAACTCCTGTGACCTTATTTTACGTCCCTCTTCCACGCCCGGTCCTGCACCTTCTTCACCATCATTGCTATGCTCAGGTCCATTGTTACGACCGCCGTGTATCTTCAGCGCCTTCCAACCTAGGGAACTCAGCACTGTATCGGACAATGTATCGGACAAACTCTTATTGGACTTTGCTTCATCCCCTTGTTTAGCTCCAGCTCGCCTGGAGGAACCATAAAAGTAAATGAGGTCCATTACATAACATTATCATTTACACAAGGGCAATATTAATTTTATCTGTCAGCAGGTTTTCAAACGAAGTGTAAGTCCATTCAATCTACTTCTGCAGGAGCGAAGCCAGCAAGAGCCCTTTCTAAGAAAGAAGGAATAAAGGAACTTAAATAATGGGGCCTTCAAGGCAATGTAACTCTATCGGCAAAATCTAAAGGATTTATCGGGAGTCACTTCCTCGGGCAGGAAACCCGCGTGGACACAGTGAAATAATCAAGTTATAAATGACTCTCGGGCTGTCACTATCAGCGCCCCCAGCTCCCATGTGTTTTTCATTAAGACAGCTCAGCTTCCTCTCTCTTTCACGAGAAGGGACAACTTCCCTGCCAGTATCCAGAAGCAATAGGGGCAGGAGAACAGGACAGCCCTTCTATCATCACTGCTCTGCCAACACCACGGTCACCTCCTCCTTGTCAGTGCTCCTCCTTGTCAGCTCCACTGAGCATGTGGGCCCACCTGCCTCTTCTCCTGAATGTCTCCCGAGCCCTCTCTTCTGGGTCCTATGGCACCTACAGCTCGCTCGCTGTGTTTCTACAACACCCCAGTCTTATTCTGTCTTCTCCTTAAATGAAGGCACACTCCAGTCGCTCCAGAACATTCGCTTGTTCTCAATCAGCACACTCTCCTTGCCTTCTCTCTTCAACTTGCAAGATTTTGTTGTCAGTCCCCACCGAGTGGATGGTGACCCCATGTACTGCAGAGCAAAACGTTGCCCAGTCCTGCACTGCCTTTATAATTTTTGCTGCACTCAGGTCCACTCTTGTGAACACTGTGTATTTTGAGCGTTTTCCAACCTAGCGGACTTGTTTTCCAGCACTATATTGGACAGTGTTCAGTTGTGATCCATAGGGATTTCATTGGCTGATTTTCAGAAGTAGATTGCCGGGCCTTTCCTGCTAGTCTGTCTTAGTCTGGAAGCTCTGCTGAAACCTGGCCACCACGGACCACCATGGGTCACATTTGAAATACCGGTGGCATAGCTTTCAGAATCACAGCAACACGCAAGCCACCAGAGTAGCATACACTGACAGATGGAGGGTGTAGGGTTTTACGTCTTCTAAAAATTGGTGACTCCCAACTCGATAACAACCTCCCAGACAAAATCCAGACCCGTATATTAAAATAGACGTCCCCACATAATAAGCTCAAGGCCCCTCAGCTCCAGTGCATCTGAAGGTGACCTCGCTGTGGGTCTTCCTCAACTGTCTGCTCCAGGCCTACTTCCTCCCCAGGCTGATGACAGCACTGTTGACGTCAACACCCAAGGCATCAGCCCAGGGTGCGTCCACCATTCCCCTCCTTCATCTTCCGAAACCTCATCCTTCATTTTGTCACTGTTGCTCTCGTTGTTAGGTGCCATCAAGTCGATTCCAACTCCTAACAACCATATGTGACAGAGAGGATTTGCCCCACAGGATTTCCTAGACGGTAACCTTTACAGGAGGAGCAGACAGCCAGGTTGTTATGGCTTGAACTGTGTCACCCAAAAGTATGTGTCAACTTGGCTAGGCCAGGACTGTCAGTATTATGTAATTATCCTCCATTGTGAGATCTGATGTAATTATCCTGTGTGCTGTAAATCCTAACTTCTATGATGTTAATGAGGCAAAATTAGAGGCAGTTATGTTAATCAGGCAGGACTTAATCTACAAGATTAGGTTGTATCTTGAGTCAATCTCTTTTGAGATGTAAAAGAGATTAAACAGGCAAGCAGAGAGGGGGATCTCTTACCACCAACGAAGAAGAGCTGGGAGCAGAGTGCATCCTTTGGACCTGGGGTCCTTGCACTGAGAATCTCCTAGACCAGGGGAAGACTGATGACAAGGACCCAGAGCCAACAAAGAGAGACAACCTTCCCCTGGAACTGGCGTCCTGAATTTGGACTTCTAGACTCCTGAACTGTGTTGTTGTTGCTGTTAGGTGCTGTTGAGTCAGTTCTGACTCCTAGCGACCCCGTGTACAACAGAAGAAAACACTGTGCCGTCCTGCGCCGTCCTCACAATTGTTGTTATGCTTGAGCCCATTGTTGCAGCCACTATCTCAGTCCATCTGGCTGAGAGTCTTCCTCTTTTCTGCTGACCTCAACTGTGAGAGAATAAATTTCTGTCTGTTAAAGCCATCCACTTGTGGTATTTACAGCAGCACTAGATAACCAAGACACAGGTCTTTCTTTCATGGGGCAGCTGATGGGTTTGACCCATTGACCTTTCGGTTATGAGCCAAGCGCTTCACCACAGAACCACCAGGGCTCCTTCATTGTCACTATGTCCGCACAACTCTTCCCTTACCCATGTCTGGATCCACGCCCTCCTGCCCATCCTGACTGGCCTCTGGCATCACCTCTGCAATCTCAGCTGCCTCTCCCACAGGGTTTCCCTGACTCTCGTCCCAATCCTTGAGCTTCCTTCCCCCCAAGAATCCTTCTCTGGTGTGTTTGCCCTTCGCCCACCCCGCCCCTAGCCCCATTGACTCGCACCACTGTGTCCACCCGGAGCTGCATCACCGTCTGTCTGTCCCATTCAAACAAGGCTGCGGACCCTCGACCTCGGGGCAGTACCTGGCATAGCGCAAACAAACAGCCGACGCCTGCACAGTGAGGGACTGGACAAAAAAACACAAATTCTCAGACACTCCTCGTTCTCCGCGGTATTTATGCTCCCATTAAAACACGGTCCACATTTCCTTTTCATCTAGGACGCTGCCGTTCATTGCCACAGATGCTTCATCCCATGACTAAAGTTCTCTTAACATCTGGTCCAGAGACAACGATTCTCATGGTTTTGAGAAACATCCTTTCTAAATGTCATAATTTTCCAATTAATGGTCAAAGGGATGGCAGGATTACCATAGGCAGACAGGCTAAAAAGCAGCGATCTCTGGGGCCTAGAAACAGACGGAAGAAACACCCAAAGTGTGCGAACCCGAGGTGGCCTGGAGGAGGGGCTCTGGCACACCGTAACTCACGGAGCCACTTGAAACGCAAAAGGACAGGAACGAGGATGCTAGGATTCATAGCAGATGAATTTATTAAGTCATCATCCTAAGCTGAAAATGTAAGTAGCTTAAAATCCTTTCAGACAGATTTATAGATAAGATGGCTAATACATTTAGAGAAACCAGGTGACTTCGTGAAAAAGTCTCTCACTTCGTGCTTCCAGGTTTTAGCTGGAACGGCGCCGTGTGTGACATCTCACGGCACGGTGTGTGCCAGGCCCATCAGTGTTTTGAATTCGGTCCATTCAGACCTGCCACAATCTGTGGTCTTACAGACGAAACAAGCCTCAACAGCACTAGTCTGGGGTCAGTATACTAAAAACAAAGGAGCCCTGGTGGTGCAACGGTTAAGCGCTCGGCTTAAGGTTGAAGGTTCGAACCCATCCAGTGGCTCTGCGGAAGAAAGACCTGGTGATCTGCTCCTGTAAAGATTACAGCCCAGAAAACCCTATGGGGCAGCTCTCCTCTGTCACGTGGGGTCGCCAGGAGTCAGAATGAATTCGATGGTGCCTAACAAGAACGTGTTAAAAACAAGAATCAGAAGCCAACATGAAAATAAAAATTACAGAAATATATACGATCAGAATCAACGCTCCCACTGATGACAGGATAACAAAATACAAGAAACTGCAGAGTAGAGTATGTAGAGTATTCTTACATCTCTAACCCTCCTGAAATTAACCTGTGCAATAAGCACTACTGTTCCGATCTTACAGATGTGGACAGTAAGACTCCAGGAGGCCCTGCGGCTCAGTGGAAGCAGGAGGATCTTCAGTGGGTCAGCCCCTGGCTCCAGGCCAGGGTCATACTAATTGCTGAAGATACCTCCCTGTCTGCTCCTCATTTCTGTGATGGCCTTTGCACTGAGGCTCGGAAGCCATGCTGGACACAAGGTCAGGGGGCAGAAGAAATAAACAAAAGATCTAATTCTGTCTCTACCTACCAATTTCCTGTTGAGCCTGACCATAGGTTTCCTTGGAACAGAAACTTCAGTAAGTCACTTGTACAGCATCACTCACTAATCCTGGACCCAGAGACCTCACTGGTCAAGTCAACGCTGGAAAAGTACCCAGCCCTGGACAACTCTGCAATGCCTCCTCAGTGCAAGGGACCCCGTGGCCTGATCTGCGCCCTCCTGGGCCCACCATCCACGCCCCCTGGGGACCTCACCCAGGTCCATGGCGTCAAGATCATGTCTAGGCTGGGAATATAGAACCCATCTCAGCCCAACATGCCCTGAAACTCGACCGCTCGTGGTTCTTCACTTCTCCTGGGCTGACAGAGAATTCCCTCCAGCCTCCTGGGACAGAACAGTCCACAGATCCTCCTCCCCAAACTTGGGG
>NW_004444008.1:2085878-2138470 GCF_000243295.1 Trichechus manatus latirostris | reverse complement strand
AGTCCACAGATCCCCCTCCCCAAACCTGGGCACAGAACAAACCACTGACCCCCTCCCCAAATCTGCTTCTGGCCAAGTCTTCCTGTCACAGCTGCAGAACTGTGATTCCTCTATTTACCCACCTACACTCTAACTCGTCACCAAGTCCTGTCACTGTTCCCTCAGGTAAACATCCACCACCTCTCTCACCTCCGTGCTTCCAGAGACTTCCATCTCACCTGGACTCAGCAAAGCCCCTCTAACCAGTCTTCCCCCCAAAATTCCTCCTCCTACACTACTGCCAGGCTCAACTGGGCCAAGAGCTAATCACATACAGTAATCTGTTTTCGTTGTTTTCTCTCTCTCTTTCCTCAAAGCCCTCTAATTGCTCCCTTTGCAATCTCCCAAAAATGCAATCCCGCTGACTCCAACCAGCAAGCACTTGGGTGGTCTGACCCATCTGGGCACCGTCACCCACCACCACTCTAGGTCCTACCCTCCTGCTCACCGCACTGTACCCACGCCCGCACGCTCCGTCTCCCTGGTCTTTATACCCTCCGAGCCCATCCCCTCAGGGTGGCACTGGCTGCTCCTCGGGCCCAGAGGGCTTCTTCCCCCTCACTCAGGTGTCATCAAGCATCACCTCCTCAGAAAGGCCTTCCCTGACCTGCCCCACTAACACACCTGCCTCATCCTCACTACCAGACTCCATCATTGCCTCCTCTTTGCATCACGGAAAAATACTGAAAAACCCCTTCAACAAGATGAACAGAACCACCGCGTGACCCAGCAATGCCCAGGAGAATTAACACAGCGACTCAGACAGAATCCTGCACACCAGTGTTCACTGTAGCACTATTCACCAAGGCCAAAAGGGCGGAACGGCCCAAGGGTCCATCCACAGATGAGGGGATAAACACAGTGTGGTCCATCCACACGACGGGATAGTACTCAGTCATGAAGAGAAATGAAGCCTGATACATTTCACAACATGGACGAACCTTGAAAACACTCTCCTGAGTAAAATCAGTCAGTCATAAAAGGACAAGCAGTACGTGATCCCACTTACATGAAATATCTAGAAACGGCAAATACATAGAAACTAGAATAGAAGTTCCCAGGGGCTTGGGGAAGAGGGGCGGGATGAGTTTTGCTGAACAGGTAAGAGTTTCTGTTTGGGATAATGGAAAAATTTTGGAAATAAACAATGGTGATGGTTGTCCAAAAAAAAAAACATGAAATTGCCCAGCCCGAGTATTTGCTTATGGGGTGTTTAACCCACCAGTACCTAAGCAAGCACGAGACTTCGTCTTCTTCGCTTGTCATCCCTGGGGCCTGGAGCAGAATGTGACGCGTACAAACACCATGGACTGACGGACCAGGGGCCAGTGGGGACGGGAGGAGGATGGTCTTACTCACGTGGCAGGTACACGACCGAGGTGCCAGGCCACACAATTTTGGCCAAGTGGCCCGTTACGTGAGTTTCACTAGTGTCCACGGAAGCGGCCCCCTAGCTCACAAGGCACCAGCCTGTTAGGTGACACTTCTTACGACCACACCAGCAAAGACCACGAGCTAGCTGCCACAAAAACACCTCAGGGCCAGCACGCTGTGGATCCTGGGGAGTGTGGGCTGCTGGGAGCACATGACGTGTTCTTCCATTCATCAGCCGGAAGTGTGGGCAAGTCATTTAGCGCATGACAATGATGCTCCCGATAGTTGAAGAGTGAAAGGTGACAATGAATAAGGAAGCCCGAAGAAGAATTGATGCCTTTGAATTATGGTGTTGGCGAAGAATATTGAATATACCACGGACTGCAAGAAGAACTAACAAATCTGTCCTGGAAGAAGTACAGCCAGAATGCTCCTTAGAAGCAAGGATGGCAAGGCTTCGTCTCATGTACTTTGGACATGTTATCGGGAGCGATCAGTCCCTGGAGAAGGACATCATGCTTCGTAAAATAGAAGGTCAGTGAAAAGGAGGAAGACCCTCAAGGAGATGGACTGACACAGTGGCTGCAACAATGGGCTCAAGCATAGCAACGATTGTGAGGATGGGGCAGCACCAGGCCACATTCTGTTTTGTCGTCCACGAGGTCGCCATTAGTCGGGGCCAACTCGACAGCACCTACCAACAACATGGCTGGAGAGTAATCTCCTAGGGTTTTATATTCTGTATTTTAAAATATTCAGAGCTAGGTGATGATGGATCTACATTAATGAAAATACCAAAATGAACAATATTGCCTCAGTATAAACCCAGAAGAAAGAATGCCAGGTTGCATCAATTTTGCAAGGTGCTCCTAAGGAACAACGATGGGGTTGGACCCCGTGGCAGGGCGTCTAAGGGCTCCCTTCACAGGACAAAATTTAAGAACCATCCAGACAGCCCCCAGCCTACACGGCCCCAGGGACCCACCCTGCCGGCGAACACTGGGCTGGGGGGACAGCTTTCCCTACACATTACGACTAAGGCTTGGCTCCCTGATCTGAATCCAGGCTCCACCACCAACCTTATGCCTCAGTCTCCGTCATCTGTAATAGAGAGATAAAACCACGGCTTAAAATCAAGAGCTCATTGGAAAGAACTACCCTAGCAATTGTTGTTAGCTGCTATCAAATCAGCCCCGACTCAGCCCCGACTCGTGGCGACTCCACGCACAACAGAACAAGGCGCTGCCCGGTCCTGCGCCATCCTCACGAGCAGCTGCGGGCGGGACTGTTCCCACCCATAGGGTTTTCACTGGCTGGTTTTCAGAAGGAGATAGTCAGGCCTTCTTCTGAGGCCTCTCTGCGTGGACTCGAGCCTCCAACCTTTTGGTTAGCAGCCGAACGTGTTTACTGTTTGTGCCACCCAGATTTATATATATGCTTGCACACACACACATTTGTAATTTGATAAAGCTAGGAGGCGGAATCAACTCGATGTCCGTGGGTTTGGTTATACAAAAAAATCAAGGACATGAAAATACAAACCTCAAGCTCGTGCTAATGTGGAAATGAATGAGCAGAGGTCTTTCTCTACTTCACTCATCAGTCACTGCTTGACCCCACAGTCACACCACTGGATCGAATCAGAACCCCCACTGATCCTCTGCAGACCCCACATGTCCCTGCCTCCGCCTCCTCCCCACACACACCCCACGTCCATAGACGAACGTCATCCATCTGCCAAGGCCCAGAATAAACACCAGCCCCTCCATAGCAGTAGCCAGGGACCAGCGGGGAGCCAGGGCACCTTCACCGAGCCTCCGCAGGACACTGATGTCCCCGTGGACCTCAGCACGCAATGCCACAGAGCCGTGCCCCCACTCCTTACTGTAGCCCTCAATGCCCACCCAGGTCCCTGCACACAGAAAGTTCTTAGTATTTGTTGAATGAATGAACCTACCTACCAGCCAACCAACCAGTAACAAAGGGTGGGAAGAAGCCAGGCTACCATGGGCGTAGTTTTGGACACCTACGTACGTTTTGAAAGGGTGGAAACCATGTCAACGAACTGGAAACGAGAGGAACCACACTCTCCACAGAGGAATGGAACTTAAAATCTCAGGCTAGAATTTATCGAGCAGGGAGGTAACATTCACCAGTCTGAAATGAAGAGACCAAAGTGGAACGTAATGGGCTGAAATAAATGATGGTGCATCCATACCGTCAAATACTATGCAGCTTGTAAAACCAACGCAGTAAAACTCCACAACGCTGGCATATCAGTGCAACAATGGCATTAAGTGAAAAAATCGAAGTGCAGAAATGTATCTGTCTAGAGAAAGGTCAACAGGTAAATTTCTACACTTTGAGAGAGAGAAAGTCCTGATGGCACAATGGTTAAGTCCTCGGTTACTAACTCAAAGGTTGGCGGTTCGAACCCACCCCACAGCTCTGAGGAAGAAAAAGACCTGGTGATCTGCTTCCATAAAGATTACAGCCAAGAAAAGCCCATGTGACTGGAGCCGCAACACCCATGTTTAGATTCAGTTCAGGTTTGTCTTATAAAATAAATGTAATGGAGTAGGAAAAAAAAAAAATGGAGCGAACAGTTGCCGTCGGGCAGAAGAAGACAACGCAGGGCAGGTGCGAAGAAGGAACAGCCAGGAGGTACACACATTGACTGAGCAGAGGCCAACTTTTCCTGAATGTTCTCTGCACAGAACGGGAAATTCCCTTCATTCTCGTTTCCCTTCAGAGGAGCACAGTTCTCTGGAGAACGTCTGACGTACGGGTGTCCACGGGAGCCAACGTCAGACACTTCTAGAACAGCAACCCCTACTCCTTTATTTATTAGATTCATTCCACTCTGGAGGAAAACAGTCTTCACTCCCATCTAAGGAAATGAGATTGGATTAACCAGGCCCATTTAACAAATGATATACGCAAAGCTCTCAGCTGACAATGAGCAAACCTCTCAACACACAGGCAGTGACAAAGAATTTCCATTCAGACATAGCCATGCTGCATGTTTCTCTTCAAAGTCGCCCCCAGCTTAGTAAATGGCACACGCCTGTGAATTCATTACGGGAAAGTTGTTGTTGATGTTGTCAGCTGCCACAGACCCCAGGCACACAGGAGCAAACATTGATGGGTCCTCTGCCATCTTTACAGTCATTGGTCTGCTCGAGTCCATTGTTGTGACCACTGTGTATTCTGAGTGCCTTCCACCCTAGGGGGCCAGTCTTCCAGCACCATATCTGACAATCTTCTTCATGATCCACAGAATTTTCATTGGCTAACTTTCAGAAGTAGATCACCAGGCCTTTCTTCTAAGTCAGCCTTAGTCTGGAAGTGATGTTGAAACCCATCCGCCATGGGTGAGCCTCCTTGAAGCTGAGATACTAGTGGCATCATGGTAAATGTATCTGCAGGAAACTCAACTCTGGGCACAATCATATTAACAAAGGCACTCACTCGCACGCATGCATGCTCACACACAGGCACGCACATGCACACACACGCACACGTGTATACACTCACAAATGTGTGCTCATGTGTACAAACACACATCACACATTCTCATGCTGAAATACATAAACACGTTATGTTTGGTAAAATAGAGGGTCAGCGAAAAAGAGGACGACCTTCAAGGAGATGGAGTGACACGGTGGCTGCCAGTCGGCTCAAACATAAAACATCTGTGAGGATGGCGCAGGACCAGGCAGTGTTTCGCTCTGTTGTACACAGGGTCGCTAAGAGTCAGAACCGACTCAACAGCACCTAACAACACCAGGGGTTTGGGCTCCAGTGCACATCCCAGCTCAGCCACTTGCTGGTGGTGTGTTCTGTTTTCATCTCCAAACGGGGATAATCTTTCTGCCTTTCTCATAAGGTTTGTGAGGATTTAATGATTTAATCAATGAAAAACACTAAGAAAAATGCCAGGCACATTGAAAGAGCTCAATAACAGACATGACAATGTGGATCTTTATCGTCATTATTAACTTCTGGAGAAAAATATGCCCAGTCATTAGAATGTTCTGGGATGTGTGGTTCTGCACATTTTTAATGCATTTTTGAGGGTGTTTTTTCAAGTTTAGTCCCTGGGTGGTGCAAACAGTTAAGCACTCAGCTACTACAAAATGCTGGAGTTCAAATCCACCCAGAGGTACCCTGAAAGAAAGGCTTGGTGATCTACTTCCAAAAGATCACAGCCATGAAGCAGCCCTACGGAAAACAATTCTGCTCTTACACACATGGTGTCACCATGAGACAGAGTCAACTCAACGGCGACTGTTCAGGTTATTTCACTTGTTGGCTTGAAAGTATACTGTGAATGGACATGTACAGTTTTTATCATCAGGAAAAAGAAAAAATGTTATGTACTCTTTGGCTAAGAAAATGCTACAAAGAAGAATCAAGATGAACTGGGGACTTAAGCCCTCCGTGGGGCTCATTCCCGTCCCCAGAGGAAGGAAGAAGCTCTATCTGGAAAATCCAGTCTCTGTAAATGCATTACATGTGGTCATGCTTGAAGACAGCAACAAGAACATGGAAGATGGTGTCCAAGGCTAACTTTCACTCTTCCTAAGAGGACCAGCATCTTCTGTCTCACCAGGGCTCGATCGCCATCCAGAAGGCCTGTCTCACCACTGCCCCAAGATACTCCTTAAACCTTGAACCAAAACTATCCTCTGATGTCACCTTTACTAAGTAGCAGGTTAACACAAAAAGTAAAGAATATCATCTTTGAGTACCGCACTTCATAAAAAATTAACTGTTTTTGTTGTTGTTAAAACCAAAAAGCCATTGCTGTCGAGTCAATTCCGACTCATAGTGACCCTGTAGTGCAGAGTAGAACTGCTCCATAGGGTTTCCAAGGAACGGCTGGTGGATTCAAACTGCTGACATTTTGGTGTTGTTGTCAGACACCGTCAAGTCAGTTCCAACTCATAGCAATCCTATGAGAACAAAACACTGCCTGGTCCTGCGTCATCTTCATACTCATTGTTATGCTTGAGCCTATTGCTGAATCCACTGTTTGTCAATCCATCTCCTTGAGGGTCTTCCTCTTTTTTGTCGACCCTCTACTTTACCAAGCATGATGTCCTTCTCCAGGGACTGATCCCTCCTGACAACATGTTGAAAGTATGTAAGATGTAGTCTCACCATCCTTCCTTCTAAGGAGCATTCTGGTTGTACTTCTTTCAAGACAGATTTGTTCATTCTTCTGGCAGTCCATGGTATAGTCAATATTCTTCACCAACACCACAATCCAAAGGCATCAGTTCTTCTTTGATCCTTCTTATTCATTGTCCAGTTTTCGCACTCACACGAGGCAACTAAAAACACCATGGCTTGGGTCAGGCGCACCTCAGTCCTTAAAAAGTTAACTATATGAGACCAAATGGTCAATAGTTACTCTAAAGCATGGGCGAGAAGATTAGGGGGGCGGTGAGATGAAGTTAATGGGAACGGAACAACTAGAATGGAAATAATGAGAATGCTGATACAATGTGAAGAAGGTAACCAACATCACTGAACAATATGTGTAGATATTGTTAAATGGGAACCCATTTTATTGAATGTACCTTCACCAAAAATAAAATTAACAACAACAACAAAAAAGGCATCGCTCTACCTCAAGAGCCCGAGGGTGCTCATGATACAGTGTGGCATCTGGGAGGTCCTGTTCTATAATCTACAGAGAAAAATGAAATAGAACTAGCTGAGATAGCACACTTCTCTAGAGGAAATTCCACATGGCCAAAGACTTTGCTCGCAGTAACTAAAAATTAAATTAGATTTCTTATCTAAGCAGCACAGTACCAGTTAGTAACCTGCAGACTGAAACAAGAACAGAAAAAAAATTTTGTTCAAGAAAAACAATATGATGTTCAGAAGCCCAGAAAAATGTGAGAACAGCGTGGCATCCAATGTCACATGAAATGAAGGATGTTGGCGGTGGTCATCCATAACTTCCTAAATGGAAGGCAGAGCTGAGGCAAGTGCTCAAAAACCCCACAGCTGAAGCCTTCATTTATTTTGTGAGTCTCATTCATGCCTCATACTGAAGATAAAAAACAATGAGATCATAACCCTTCAAAGGCATGCTCTGTGGGCAATATTTTTCTCCAGTGGCTGATGGTGATTTTCCCAGATTAGAACGTGAAGGTTATAGGAAGAGGAAAAACTGCCAACACGAAGAGAAAACCATCTCCTAAGGAGACGAGAGCCACAGTGGGGTGGAGAAGTGTCCAGCATGGTTTAGAACGCCGAAGGACTGTGATTCAGATGGGCACTCCAGGTCATAAGTCCCCTCCATCGGCTAAAATCACCCACAAAGTCTACCATGTTCTGTGTGCAAAGACATGGGAAAGGTTGGGAAGACCTGATGGGGTTTGAGAATCACAGACATGACTTCAATCCAAACAAGTCGATGTTCTAGCCCAAGGTCATCACCAGGCTAGACCTTAGCAGTGCCAGGACTTGACTCAAGAACCACTACGCGATCCTGTGTCACCAACGGTATGAAGACTGACTGGTCTAGGCAGCCTGGCCATTCTGCAACTGGCACAACTGGAGAAGCAACCACATTTTCAAATTTTGTAGAAGTGTAAGCTGCATTTCCAAAAGGTGGACAGCTGGAACCCACCCAGCTGCCCTGTGGGGGAAAAACATGGTGATCTGCTCCCGTAAAAATTGTAGTTGTTGTATTGTTAGGTGCTGCAGAGTTGGTTCCAACTCATACCTTTCCTATGTATAACAGAATGAGACATCACTTGGTACTTCGTCATCCTCACAATAGTAGGTATGTTTGAGCCCATTGTTGCAGCCACTAAGTCAATCCATCTCATCAAGGGTCTTACTCCTTTTTTGCTGACCTCCTACTTTACGAAGCATGATGTCCTTCTCCAGGGACTAATCCCTCCTGATAACATGTCCAAAGTGCGTGAGACGTGGTCTCGCCATCCTTGCTTCTAAGGAGCATTCTGGTTGTACTTCTTCCAAGACAGACTTGTTTGTTCTCCTGGCAGTCCGTGGTATATTCAACATTCTTCACCAACACCACAATTCAAAGGCATCAATTCTTCTTCGGTCTTGCTTAATCACTGTCCACCTTTCACAAGCATTCGAGGCGACTGAAAACACCATGGCTTGGATCAGGGGTACCTTAGTCCTCAAAGTGACAGCTTTGCTTTTTAACACTTTAAATAGAGAGGTCTTTTGCAGCAGATTTGCCCAATGCAATACAACGTTTGATTTTTGACTGCACCTCCATGAGCGCTGATGTTGATCCAAGTAGAGGAGTAAGAAGAGAGCTCTCCACATATCAGGCCAAGTTGTCATTAACCTGCCATAGACAGATGGGTGAGGGGTGGGCCATGGGTGATCAACCGGTGTGTGTAAAGAGTAAAAGAGCCACACAAACACCAATGTAAAATTGACATTTTTAGTCAATCGTCTGAGCCCAGAGCACATTTTTTAACTAAATGCATCACAGCTACCCAGAGAGCCAGTTACCACATACATATTCATGAACAACTGACTCTACAATTACTCTAAATGCCTTAAGTTATTTATAATCATAAATTACTTTATAATGTACATTATCTATCATTATAAATTACTTTATAATTTATACTAATCACATTCTATTATTTGATTAATAATTTTGTTGGTGGAAACTGGCTTTCAGCCCAAGAACTCTCTCTTGGCCCCAAAAGAAACACCGCACAGCCACGAAAACAACCTGTGGCTACTCTGTAAACACTTCTTCAACCAACCATATTGAATAGAAGTTTCCATTCTTTTCCCAGTGTTTTTTCAGCATTAAAGCGTTTAAGGCAAGTACAGGCAGTCCCCAGCTTACACAGGAGTCACGGGGACGTTCAACAGAGCACCAGGCAAGCCTATAAAATCCATTTAACGCCAAGATTTCATAATTCTACAACCGGCCGGTCATTTTACAATGTGTAGGGCATTTTCCCAAATACTACAAAAATATCACCTCTTTCAAAAAGCACTTTCCATTCTCACACTTGTCCACCTCTCACCTGCTATAAAACCAAGCACTGTTAGATGACACGTTACAAATGGCGCTCTCAGCTGGCGTGGGCAGGGAAACTCATTTCCATCACTCCTGCTTTGATGAGGTTCTGCTGAGCATCAGTCCCCATTTGTACCAGGATTTACAGTTTATGAAAAGAAATGGGGAAGTTGGTGGGGTTGTGTGATTCGGTCCTCCGCCATGAGGAAGCTTTACTTTCTTCCCTCCGCCTCTCTCTGCCCTCCTTGTCGGAGATCATCATCCATGAAGCCTGCCAGCCCCGCCACAGCCCAGCTCTGAATCTCGTGCTCAGCAATCTCCAGGCCTGATTTTCCCTGTAGCCCAGATCCATCTTCAGATTTCCTGTCAGAGAATCCCCCTTCTCCTTCCTTCCCTACCTTCTCCATTCCATCTTCCCTACTCTTTTCTTTTTCCTCCTCTCCCTCCCTCCCTCTCCCCCCTCTCCCTCCCTCTTTTCCTGCAAAGCTGCCATGCTCTTTCTCAGACTTGCAGACTCTCAGTATGCTTTCTAGTTCATCTAACTTGGAATCCCAGTACAAAGCCAAGAGGCCGGTATAGTTTTTATATAGCCCGTGTGAGTGATGTTACAATGGTATTACATGCTTTGCAGATGCAAATGGCAAACTTCTCTCTCCCTGGGATCCATGTTTCGCTAATAAGCCCATTGCTCCAACAGGAAGAGTAATATGAATAACACGAGACGTTCTGTGAAACGGCGTTGTGTGACTGGAACATTGTGAGAACACCATATTACAGGCAATCCCTGGGTTACAAACGTCCAACTTGTGGACAACTCATACTTAAGAATGGATTGCTATAAAGTGTATTATATTAAAAATTTGAGTTAAATATGATGTTTTGTAATAACGACCACACTCACCACTTTGTGGCGGTTTGGAAGTGTTTCTTAAGTGTTTTACATGTATAAGAAGGTAAACTATAGACTGTGCACTGAAACAAACATTTGACTAAAAAAAAAACAAACCAAACGCATTGCCATCGAGTTGATTCCAACTTACAGCGACCCTAAATAAAAATGGTATGTACCTGTTGGACTTACCTACAAATTTGACTTAAAGACAGACTTGGGAATGGATCTCATCCGTGCCCCGGGGACTGCCAGTGGCAATGGTTGTCCAGTGTGGTCCTTCTCCAAAGAGAAGAGCAAGAAGATCACTTGGGCCTGAAGGCAGAAGGGCAGAGCTTAGCCCTTTATCTCAACCACATACCGTGACTAACCCTCTGATACGTTACTGCACAGAGCGCCAGGTTCCAGCAAAGATGAAGGATGCAGTGCTGTCTGTCAGCCAAGGGGATGTGTCCACCCTGACTGGTGGACAGGCTCCCCCCGAGACCAGCAGTCACGTAATCTCTGTGTAATGACGAGGACAGCAGCCCGCGTGGTCCTCTCTCAGCTCCCACACGTCACACTCGCCCTTCCCCACCACTCCCACAGCATGAGGGTGAGTGTGAGGGGAGATGGCAAAGCAGCGTCTCAGATCAGGACACCAGAATGTTCTCCCCAAATCACAAGTCTATAAAGCTTTGGCAAGCGTCTCCGTACAAATTACTCCTTGACCGCTGGGCAAGATTCTCATCCTAGGGGGATTTTCCAGGCAAGATTCCAGTCCTACGGGAATTTCCTAAGGAATTTCCACGGTAAGGACCAGCGCAGAGTTGCTCCCCAGGCCCAGCACAGTCCTAACAAACAGCGGTGCCTCCTGCGCACCTCTCCCGCCACACCAGCGTCCCGGGACAGGCCAGCACCGTCTGCAGTGAGCTCTGGTAAACCAGACACAAGCTTGTCCTAACCAAAGGCCCCTGTGACTCGCCGCAGATGGGCCCCCTCCACTGTTCTCTGATGGAGAACGCTGTCCTCATTTGCCATAACCTCATGCTAATGACAATTAGGTCTACATGCACATGTGCATACACACACACACACACACACCATCACATGCACACAGATACACACATACATGCACAAACACTATTGCACACACGTGCACCATCACACACGTGCACATATGCACACACCATCACACGTGCACATATGCACACACATCATCACACACACGCATACATACACACACATACACATACACACCATCACACACATGTACGTACACATACACACACATGCATATATGCACATACGCACATCACACATGCACATATGCACACACATACATTCAGACACACATGCATATGCACATCATTGCATACATGTGCAACATCCATACACACATGCATACGCTCACAGACATACACATGTATACACACACTATTACACACATGCATACATATACCGTCAAACCCATACACACACACACAAATGCATACACACACACCATCACATACACGTATACACAAATGCACACATTTAGACACACAATGCATACATACACCATCACACACATACACACTCACACTCAAACATACATGCATATATACATCATACTCAGACACACACACATCATCACTCACACGTATGCATATACACACACACATTCACACACACACCATCACACACACCTATGCATATACACATATACACATTCACACACGCCATCACACACACGTATGCATATACACACACACATTCAGACAGACACACACCATCACTCACGTATGCATACACACATTCAGACACACACCATCACACACACATGCACACACATACACACGTTCAGACATACACCATCACACACACATATGCACACATACATTCAGACATATGAACACCATCACATACATGTATGCACACACACATACACACATTCAGACACACACACCATCACACACATAGGCATACACACATACACACATTTAGACACACATACACCATCACTCACATGTATGCATACACACATACACACACACCATCAAACACATGTATGCATACACACATTCAGACACACACACACCATCACTCAGATGTATACATACACACGTTCAGACACACACACACCATCACTCACATGTATGCAGACATACATTCACACGTTCAGACACACACACACAATACACGTATGCATATACACACACACATTCAGACTCACATGCATACATACATACACACTTGCAGACACACACTCGCATACATGCATACGCACATATTTAGACACATACACACCATCATACACACATGTATGCATACACACACATTCAGACACACACAGACACACCATCACATACAGGTACACACAGACACACACAAGACTCAGATGTCTAAATCACACTCCACGTCCACGCTATTTTCTTAGTAAACCAGTTGCCATCAAGTCAACTCCACGGCCCCATGTGTGTTAGAGTAGAACTGTACTCCATAGGGTTTTCACTGGTTAGTTTTTTGGAAGTAGATCATGAGACCTATCTTCCAAGGTGCCTCTGGGTGGACTTTAGCAGCCAAGTGCATTAACTATGTGTACCAAACCAATCCATAAAGAAGGATCTACAAAACATACACATATTCTTACAATGAACACAAGGCGACTTGGCCGTGAGGAGGGCTAATTACATCCACGTAATCGTCCAACCTCAGGGCTGGGCGGCTGTGACAACTTACTCTCCAGCCATGCGTCTCTCCGGGCTTCTTAGAACCTCACTGTCCCTTTCAGAAGAGACTCCACCACACACAGAGGACTATCCCTCAGGTCCTTGGAGCTGCTTCTAGGATCAGAGGGATCTGAGTTAGAGTCCTGCCTCACCTCCCACCGTGTGACGCTGGAACAGGCCCTGACCTTCGCCAGCTCTCTTTCCTGCAGGAAAATAGGAGGACCAGCCGCCTGTCAGGTTTCAGTGAAGTAGGAAGTGGCCCCTAGATGGCGCCTCCGGATGCCCTTCTCTCCAGCCCCGGCCAGCGTCCTTGCTGGACCCTCCCAGTGGCTTCCTTGGCTGTGGCTCTCTTTCTCTTCCATCTACTCTCTACAGGTCATCAACACCATCTTTCTCCTTTGCACAGTCCATGAGCGTGGCCAGCAAGGTGCAGCCCAATCTCCCCCCCAAACTCCTCTTCCCGCCTCATTCGCACCAGGAACCAGGATGCTGCATTCCTGCGACGCCAGCTAGTTGAAGCCTTCACACCTCTCAGTTCTTTATGCTCAGAGTGTTTGTTCCAGATGCACATTCCCACCATCTCCTCCTAGCCTGGGAAGGCTCGCCTCCAACGCAGCCATGACAGCTGTGCTGCTTCCCCACTCACGCACCCCACAGAATGAGTTCTTCCTTCCACCTAGCAATGGAAACCCGTGATACACACCTTCAGTTATTCCCCTTACAAAGTGAACTGATTATTTATAAGCTTGATTGTCCCAATACAATGCTAGGCCATGGGCAGAGACGCTCTTATCAGTACAGCTTTTTGTCACTATAGACAGCTTAGGTCTTAAACACTGTGAGGAGTCTACCAGTGTTTGTGGCACGCCCAAGGAAGTACAGGTGGGAGTTAGGAACCCCAGCACGCCATCTGGCTGCGTGAGTTCAAGTCCCTGTGTTGCCCCTTGCTGGCTGGGTGACTCTGGGGAGTTACTTAACCTCTCTAACGTTCACCTGCCTCATCTATGAAATGAGGACATTCATTGAGCCTCCCCGTGGACTGCTGTGAAGATGACAACACTTAATTATCATCTCCCACTGACTAGCACGCAGCGATGGACACGTACATGCTGTCACATGATGATGAAAACTGCAACCCCTAATTATATCTCATGAAGGAGCCCTGATGGTGCAATGGTTAAGCGCTCAGCTGCTAACCGAAAGGTTGGCGGTTCAAACCTACCCAGCTGCTCTTTGGGAGGAAGATGTGGCAATCTGCTCCCATAAAGATTACAGCCTTAGAAATCCTATGGGGCAGTGCTACTGTGTCACATGGGGTCGCGGTGAATTGGAGCTCAACTCAACGGCACCCAACAACAATTTTATTTCCTGGGGTCTTTTACAAATGGACCAATACTCCTTGCTGACTATTCCTTGTCAGTCCTCAGAGACTTAACCCTTCAAAACAAACAACTTAACAAAACAGAAAACAAGAAGCACAGTGCACACACAGCTCTCCTCTTTCACTGTCTGAGCTGGTCAGAAGCAGCAGGAACTTTTACCAAAACAAAACCAAGCCCACTGCCATCAAGTCAATTCCAACTCATAGTGACCCTATGGGACAGAGAAGAACTGCCCCATAGGGTTTCCAAGGATGTAAATCTTTACAGAAGTAGACTGCCACATCTTTCAACCACAGAACATCTGGTGTGTTCGAACCTCCAACCTTTGAGTTAGCAGCTGAGTGCTTTAACCACTGGCATCCAGGGATCTTCTGAGGTACCATCAGCTGGGTATAAAACAAGTTGCTGTTGAGTTGACCCTGACTTACATCAACCCAATGTGTGTTAGAGTAGAACCATGCTCCATAAGACTTTCAATGGCTGATTTTCTTTTAGAAGGAGATCACCGGGGCTTTCTTCTGAGGTGTCTCTGTGTGCTCTCAAACCCCACCTTTTCATTAGCAGTCAAAAGTGTTAACAATTTGCACCACCCAGGAACTCCTGGCTGGGTATAAAGCTCATGGTGTTTAAAAACATTCTAAGGCGGGCTCAGTATTCTACTTTGAAGAATTTTTAGGGGAAGTATTATGATTCCTGCACTAATTTCCCATCTCTAAAACCCAGGCCTGTACCATTTCCCCACCCATGACGACATGCTTTCATTAGCTGCCTGTCATGAGGTTAAACTAAGCAGAATACAGCAATGATGTTTTCTAATCAAAGTCACAAAGACAAGTGGTTTCAACTAACACTCTCCATTAAATAAATGTTAAAGAGAAAAATAGAACCCTAATTGCAGCCTGGTTGCCCATGACCTTCTAATACAGCATCATAAATCTCTCAGCCAAGCCTAAACCATTTACAAGACCTGGTAGCATAGCTCAAGTCTCTAACGCTATATTACTAGATTCCTTATTTAACCAGAATATTTCAAAATGTATTTTTTCGATGATGAGTGATTAGAAATTCCCTCTAACAATGGCTCATCCCAGTGTCCCAGCTGGACATGTAATTTGAAGAAGAATGGTTTCCCTTTCTTGTGAACAGAAACAACGATCAGACGAATCTCTGAAAGTTAGCTCCTGAGATTACAGAAAAGAAACAGCCACAATGAGTGAACACTGAGACCTTCCAGGTGGCCTGTCTGAGGTGGCTTCCAAAGGTTGGTGTGAAAACAGGATACTGCCCTTAAAACCCACAGCCATGGGCCGTGGCAGTCTCCGCCCCTCTGAACAGGTACTAGATTCCAAAACGGATTCTCTGGCCACCCAAAGAAGAGGTGGATATAAGGTAAGCAGCTCTCCCAGCATGCTCTCGCCCAGTTTAATGAGGAGACGTGTGCCTTGGAAGCAGCTGCTGGATTACAGAAAGTTAAGCAAGATCTTCATTATATCATTCCCCCATGAAACAACAGGCCCAAGCAGCGACTCCACGCACGTTCTCCGGGACTGTGTTTGTACACGTCAGGGAACAAGGCAAGGTTCTTTACTCTCTGCCAGTACGACCGTGTGGGTGGAAAGTGCTACGCAGACCATTCCAGACTGTGCCCATTGCCACCACGCACGCTGCCACCACATGAAAGCACAGGTTTCACAAAGCAGTCACGTGACAGGGGCCAGAGAGCACGTTTCAGTTACATGGAACAATGACGGCACCGTTTAGCCAAAGGAAATGAGCGTGGTGGACATGTCCACGCCCAGCCTCCACCTGACCCTTTTCAAAGTGCTGGGCAGAAACTCCACCTCTGGGGAGTCCTTCACCCCTCTGTCCTCACCTGCCTGAGGGTTTCCACTCTGTAGACGGCACAAGGATCACAGGCCTTGCGGAACGGCCTCAGCGATGAAGACAAGAGGAAAGGACTCTTCCTCAGATGCCCACTTCTCCTCCAACCCCCGTGGCTTCTTGCCTCCAGCCCAGAGAGTCGGCTGAACCGGTTCTCACCTGGACCAACCCAGAGGTCCTGCAGATCCTTTAGTGCTGGGTGGTGGGTCTCCAGCACAGAGTCACTTGGGGTGAAGAGGGGAGTGCTATGTCCCTCCTACCCTGCTCCTACCCCCACAGCAGCTGGGGGCCTCACCCCTCAGCACTGGACCCTGCAATCAGCTCCAGGGAACCTCTCCTTAGACATGAGCCCACACTGCCCACCACTCCTTACGCACACCAGACTGACCACCTCTGGAACGTTCACACTCCCAAAACCTTCCCCAGCTTGTCCCCTGGCCTGGACGTCCCCTCCAGATCAACTCTTGGCTTACCAACTTGTTAGGTAAAGCTAGAAACACATTCATCCAAAAACACAAAACCCACTGCCGTCGAGTCGGTTCTGACCGATAGCGACCCTGCGCACCACAGAACCAAGCGCTGCCCGGTCCTGCGCCATCCGCACAGTCGTTGTTAGGCTGGAGCCCATCGTTGCCGCCGCTGTGTCATTCCAGCTCCCTGAGGGTCTTCCTCTTTTTCGATGACCCTCCACTTTACCAAGCATGATGTCCTTCTCCAGGGACTGATCCCTTCTGACAACATGTCCAAAGTACATGAGACACAGTCTTGCTACCCTCGCTTCTAAAGGAACATTCTGGCTGTACTTTTTCCAAGACAGGTAAATCTAGAAACAGATTAAACCAAAAACACCAAACCCACTGCCGTCAGGTCGATTCTGACTCATGGTGACCCCATGTGCCTCAGACAGAGTAGAACTGCTCCCTAGGGTTTTCTTGGCTGTGATCTTTATGGAAGGAGATTGCCAGGCCTTTCTTCCATGGCTCCTCTGGGTGGACTTGAACCTCCAATCTTTGGCTCGGACACAGCGCAAACTGTCTGCAACCACCCAGAAACCCACCAGGCGCATGGGAAATACTAAAACCGCTCGAAAACTGAAGACACTTCCTCAGTGTTGAGAGAGGGGTTTTCCAAAGGATGACCATCTATTTATTTAGCATTTCTACAGGGTTTGATGAAGCCCTGGTGGCACAGTGGTTAAAGGGCTCAGCTGCTAACTGGAAGGTTGGTGGTTCAAACCCACCAGCTGCTCTGAGGGAGAAAGACGTGGCAGCCTGCTTCCATAAAGATCACAGCCTTGGAGACCCTGTGGGGCAGTTCTACTCTGTCCTATAGGGTCCATATGAGTCAGAATAGACTCTACAGCAACGCGTTTGGTCTCAGTGCTTAAAAAGGGGGCAGTGGTGGAGCGGTGGGAGAATCCTCACCTTCCATGCAGGAGACCCAGGTTCGATTCCCAGCCAATGCACCTCATGCACAGCCACCACCCATCTGTCAGTGGAGGCCTGCGTGTGGCTGTGATGCTGAACAGGTTTCATTGGAGCTTCCAGACTAAGACGGACTAGGAACAAAGGCCTGGTGACCTACTTCAGAAAGTCAGCCAATGAAAACAGTATGGGTCACAAAGATCCAGTTCACAGCCAATCGGGGGAGGCACAAGACCGGGCAGCGTTTCGTCCTGTCCTTCACAAGGTGGCCGTGAGCCAGGGACCAAGTGAGGGCAGCTAACAACGACACAGGCTCAACACGCGCTGGGCGCCGGTCTAAGTGATTTACAAATATTAACCACTATACCCTCACAACGGCCCAATGAGAGGTATCGTCCTGTGACAGACAAGGAAACTGAGGCACAGGGAAGGTGGGAAAGGTACCCAGGGCCGCAGTGGGTCTCCCCAAGGGCGTGCTCTGCCTTGCTGAACCCTGCCCTCTGTGCCCCGCAAACTGAAAACAGCCCTGAGGCAGACTGTACTCTCCCGTCTACTTTTTAAATTAATGACAGCTGAGGAGAACGCGGGACACTTAGCCCGCTGTTTTCAGCCTCTGCCCTAACAACAGACCCTATTTCCAAAAGCCCTGAGCCCAGCCGCCTCCCTCCCAGACAGAGCACTTTGAAGAAAACCTGGGACCATTTTAAACACAGCTTAAAAACCACTGATATTAGTCCAACTCCTCTTTCCACAGACCTGACAGGTAGGCCCCCAGGAGGGGAGTAATCTGCCGGAGGACCCCTGGGCTCGCTGGAGGCGGGGTGAAACCAGAGCTGAAGTCCTGACGCCCAGCACCCCTGGCAGGGCGGCTAAGGGCCAGAGCGGCTGTCAAAATCCATTCCTCAAGGAGACGTGTGGTGACAGCTCACAGGAACGCCGGGGCTGGGCATCCACAGGTGCGCCCGCCTCTCCAGCGCAGGTGGAGCATCCCGCGGGGACACGTGGCCTGGGTGCACCTCTCATTGAAGAGGCCCCGCGGGCACCCTCAGCTACAGTGAGACTGGGAGGCCACCGATGTGCACAGCTATAACCAATCCCCGCGTCCATCTGTCCGGCAGCCCCACTCTCAGCCCCGCTCTCAGCCTCGCCCACACCTGTGAGGGACTTTACCTGGGAGCTAGGAGACAGCTCTGGTGGTAGCTCCGTAACTGGCCTCCTGGCGGACCTCACAGCTCCTGGTGACTAAGCTTCTCCCCTGGAAAAGCTCATTCCTCTCCCAAGGAGGTGCTGAGAAGTGATTAGAAGCACCTGGCCACGGGATGAATACACCCAGAGGAGAGGCTTTCTGTGGGGGCCACGTCACCACCCTGCTGCCACCTGAAGCCAGAGCCTCCAGGCAGAGAAACAGACTCCGAAGGTCTCCGCGGCTCAGCAGCCACGGGAGGCCCACACGTGCTCTCGGTTTCACGCGAAGGCTGAACTGCCCACTGCACCCTTCCCTCGGGGCTTCTGGTTGTCTTTTCCCCCGCCCCACAACCAGGCACCATGCAAGCTGTATGTGTCTTCCTATGAAAATAATTGGCGGGAAAACATCTCTTTTGGCTTTTGTTTTATCATGAGGATTTGTCTTTCTTAGACACCGTTAATTAAAGGTGAATAGGAGAAGCTGTATTTTCCAGTCTCTGGCATTTGTTTTTATTATGTAAGAGAAAGCGTGTAACTAACAGATGGGAAGACGCCACCTACAACAGGACAAAGGAGATCACACCGTCTCCCAGGTCCAGCCCACTAAGAAAGCAAAAAGTGAGAATAACAGTGCACTCCCGAAAGACACTAAGATCTTATTAAAAAGGTGTCGTTAATTAATTTTCTTTGATGCTTCCCAGGCTCCGGGGACGTGGGGCCTCTCTCGATTCCACCTTTTAAGCATCCTGTTCTGTTCCAGGACTCCAGGAACCGGGACTTGCCTGGGATTCTCCATCAATCTCCCCAAGACGTGGGGTTTCATTCCATTTGTCTTCTATCTTGTGAAGCATCCAGGCTACTATTCCCTCAGATTATAAATAAATAAAACAATCTGCAAGGAAGGAAAAAAGCTGCGCAAGATTGCCCCATTTCCACAGCAGAATGTCGCCTACAGAGTCCCATATTTATGCTTGAGTTATAGCCGATGACCATTTCCATCTGGACTTTTTTTTTTTTTTGGCAAAGACATTTCTCTTTTCATCCTGTGATAATCTGAACAACTGTGTACACTGTGTAACCATAAATAAAATAGCTTATGGCATCACTCCAAAAATTATTCTCGACCTTCTTGTATACTAAGCTCGTTGCGCCAACCCGGGCAAGAGAAACGGGGTCAGAGGGCTGCCCGCGAGGAAAGACAAAATTCGCGTCCCTGGTGTGTCTGCTGGATGGCGGATCGTCGTGCAGGGCTACAGATTTTAATTGCCTTCTAAGGGGCTTCCTGGGAGGCACAGCGGTTAAGTGCTGGACTACTAGTAGAAAGGTTGGTGATTCAAACCCACCCAGAGGAGCCTAGGAAGAAAGCCCTGGCGATCTGCTTCTGAAACATCACAGCCTTGAAAATCATAGGCAGCAGTTCTGTCTGACACATAGGGGGTCGCCGTGAGCTGGAGCCCCCTCAACGGCAGCAACAACAGGTGGTACCCTTTAGCTCAGCCACTGGGCTAAAGCAGGCACGCGAAAACCAAGCCTGTTGCCGTCATGTCGATTCCGACTCACAGCGACCCTACAGGATACAGCAGAACCGCCCCATAGGGTTTCCGAGGAGCAGCTGGTGGATTCGCACTGCCGACCTTTTGTTTAGCAGCCAAGCTCTTAACAACGCGCCACCAGGGCCCCAAGCAGGCATATAGGGGTTTTTGTTAGGCATTTGGTCCCTGTCCCTCATCCACTCCACAGATGTCTTCTGAATTCCGCCACTTCAGGAACTATGCATCTCCACCCCCACACACGCAGCATCGGGCTCCCTAAAGTGGACACAACAGCGTGCCCCTTGCTGAGCACTGGTGAAGGTACGCCTGAGTCTTACTCTCTGGACAACCAGCTAGAATGTGCTGGGCACTTGTTTTAGGTCCCCACAGCCGAAGTCAGGCACACAGTTACCACGTCCTTATTACGTCTCACCCGCTGTCTGGAGGCCAGCTCATTACTCGTCCCATGAATGAAACTGTGCTGGTGATTCACCATGGAGTCTCTGTGGCACAAATGGTTAATGCACTCAGCTGCTAACGGTTCAAGTCCACCCAGAGGTGCACTGGAAGAAAGGCCTGGCAATCTATGTCCAAAAAATCAGCCATTGAAAACCCCATGGAGCACAGTTCTACTCTGACACACATGGGGTTGCCATGAGTCGGAGTGGACTGGTCTGGTCCTGGTCTGCTACCAGGGAAGGGACAGAGGAAGGCGGAAATAAAAACAAGCCTTTCATCCACCAAACACAAAAACAGACATTAAAATGCCATGGTAATTAGGATGCCACCACCGGTAACATGGAAGAAGACAAAGGGAAGCTAATTAAGGCCAAATAATGTTTCCACTCTCAGGTGCTGACGATTTCTTTCAGAGGCGAGATGAGGGTCTCCACGAGACCCAACGGGGGTGGTCCCTCCAACTGAATGGCCCCGACTCCTCCAAGGACACCATGGTCTCTCCCAGAAACGGCAGCAGAAACTCAGTCTCCTCAAGGGTTCCAGGTGTCCCTTCCTTTCCCACCCACATTCTGCATGTCCTCACCACGCGTCTCAGTTTGTCATACTGTGGTGGCTGGCACGGTGCTGTGATGCTGGAAGCCATGGCACCAGTACTGTAAATACCAGCAGGGTCACCCACGGGGGACAGGTTCAGTGGAGCTTCCAGGCTAAGACAGACTAGAAAGAAGGACGTACTTCTGAAAAAACTGGCCAGTGAAAACCTTACAGACAGCAGCAGAACATGTGTCATATTGTGCCAGAAGATGAGCCCCTCAGGTTGGAAGGCACTCAAATACATATTGCACGGGACAAAACTGCTGCAAAAGCCCTCTTTAAAGTGTTCAGAAGCAAAGATGTCACTTCAAGAATGAAGGTGCTCCTGATCCAAGCCATGGTGTTTTCAATCGCCTCATATGCATGTGAAAGCGGGACAAGGAGTAAGGAAGACCAAAGAAGAACTGATGCCTTTAATGATGGTGTTGATGAAGAATACTGAATATACCACGGACTGCCAGAAGAATGAACAAATCTATCTTGGAAGAAATACAGCCAGAACGCTCCTTAGAAGTGAGGATGGTGAGACCAGTCCCAGGAGAAGGACATCATGTTTGGTAAAGTAGAGGGTCATCGAAAAAGAGGAAGACCCTCAACGAGATGGATTGACACAGTGGCTGCAACCATGGGCTCAAGCATAACAACGATGCTGAGGATGGCCCAGGACCGGGCAGCGTTTGGTTCTGTAGTACACAGGGTTGCTCTGAGTTGGAAGTAACTCGATGGTACCTGACAACAACCATCTGCTTGTTCTAATTAAGTCCTAGAGAATTATTACCGGGAAAACCCAAGGCAGCCCACCACTCCCCACCTTTCCCTAGACCTCAATGACTTGTCTTTGGAATAGTGACCCCGACCAACTTAAAATACCCCTTAGACTTGCAGATCCAGGGTGTGAACACAACAGAGAACCATGAAGAACTCTTACTGTGACTCGTCTACCATTTCAATGGACTGTTTTTACAGAAATTGACAAAATCTAAAATTCATGTGGAAATGCAAAGGACCCAAAATAATTAAAAAAAAAAAACTTGAAAAAAAAGAGCAAAGTTAGAACACACACTTCCAGATTTCAAAACTTACCACAAAGCTCTTTTTTCTACACTGATCGGTCCCCATTTTTATTATTTCCTCATATGAAGGGACTTTATTACCACATCAAAGCAACACGCTGTGGATGCTGACTAGTCAAGTACAACTGCTCCATAGTGTTTCCCAGGCTATCATCTTTACGGGCAGATCGTCAGCACTTCCTCCTGTGGAGCCACTGGGTGGGTTTGAACCACCGATCTTGGTTTGCAGCCACGCGCTTAGCCACTGCACCACCAGGGCTCCTTCTACGAGGTCTGCTGTTCTCTGTAACCGCCCAGGGGAAAGTCACATGGGATGAGTGATCGGGGAGGTAGAAGAGAATCTGCATTCCCACCTGGGGCTCTGTTATGAATTCAATTGTGTCCCTCAAAAATATGTGCTGAAGTCCTAACCCCTGTACCTGGAAATATGACCCTGTGTGGAAATAGGGGGTTTCTTCCGTTATGTTAATGGGGTCATACCAGAATAGGGTGTGTTCTAAACCTAATCACGCCTGAATTATAACAAGAGCAGAATAAACACGGGACACACACGGGGGGAGGACTGACACCACGGAATGCCAAGGAACGCCAGGATTGTCGGCAGACACCAAACTAGGAGAGAAGCCCCAAAAGGAGTCGACACAGCCGAGACCCTGCTTTGGACTGGAGCCTCCGGAGCTGTGAGAGAACAAACCCCTGTTCTTGGAAGCCACCTACCTGGGATGTTTCTGTTACAGCAGCACTAGATAACTAAGACAGGAGACAAGGTCAGGCGGCCAGGTACCGGGCTCCCGAGAGTCAGGCTGAAGGGAACTTTCGGAGTGATGGACAGATCCCCAGGAGAACTGAAAACTAAAACTATCCGATGACAGGGCAGTGGGCAAAAACTTCTCCCAACTGTTGGCGGAGCACCCTGGGGAAGGAGGAAGACGGCGACAGCAACAGCGGACCCTAGGGATGTGGTGGGCCTTGCCAGAAATTAGCATGCTGGGGAGAGCAGAGTCAGAGACTCGCATGGCCTCTGAGCCTTAAGGAAGACATAGCAGGTTCGGGCAGAGGGCATTCAAGACTGAAATGGCACCCCGTGGTGTAGGGCAGGGTGGGGCTAGGATTCACAGCTTCCGGCTGATACTGGGGCAAAGCCTTCTGGTACATTCCGTGAGACTTCATAAAGGAAGGGATCTGAGCCTTAAAATATTGTGGATTGTTAAGAGCAAGAAGGCCAGCTGAGGCGTGTGACTGAAGGGAGGAGAAGAAGAGAGGCTAGAAGAGAAGGTAAGAATGTGTGTTTGGAATTGCTGTAGAAAGTGGAGAAATTAAATCGCTGTGTATTTTCATGCTCCTGAGTATCCAGTTACAGGACCCGGAAGGCAAGTGAAGCTGGTGTTATTTCACAGTGTTTTTGTTATGCGTGGATAACAAAAGCTCCATATGCTTAATACAATTCAGATGGCACAGCCTTAATGATTTACACGTTTCTGCAACGTTCCTGTTTTCAGAGTTTCGCCAACAGCCCAGCACTTACAAAGTTCATCGCCACCACCAGCGGCCGCCCAGTCGACTCCGACGCACGGCGGCCCCAGGAGTGTCAGAGCAGACCTGTACTCCGTAGGGTTTTCAGTTGCTGAGTTTTTGGATGCATATTGCCAGGCCTTTCTTCCAAGGCACTTATGGGTGGACTCCAACCTCCAACCTTTCCATTAAGAGCCAAGTGCATTAACCATTTCTCTGTATTCAAGGTATACACCAAAATAGGCATGTAAAATCTCCATAAAGTAAGTGAAGCTCATCTGAAGACACTGAGAGAGAACACGTCCTCACTTTGTCTACCTAGGAGGATCTGACTCATGATTTTCATCTGTAGTCTTACAAGTCCCTGTGAGTCAGAAGCCACTCGACAGCGGTGGGTGTTTTGGTCTTTCTTACTTACTTGGGAGAGATCTAAAAGGATACCCAACTCCTTTCTCCTGTGAAATGAAAATTTATTATGTAATTATACTAGGAAAACACATATTATGTGCATAAACAGACATTTTTATAATCATATTTCATTTTCATAATATTTGAGACGTTAAAGGATACCATCAAACAAAATGAATTTCATTTACAATAAGTGAAGCATAAGACACGGAAGACCACTCAGCTGCCTTCAAGATCTAGCAACGCACTACAAGGAAGAAAAATTACTTTCATCTCAGATGAGTTTTTCACTAACTCTTTCTGCTGGTAAATACCCAATGCATTCTCTCTAAATGAGCATACATTAAACAGTCTCCCTCCGATTAGATCTTGTAACACAGATCTCCACACAGTGCTAGGTCAGCGCTCCACACATCATGGGTTCTGCGTAAATAACAACTGACAGAAATGTATCTGTTTTCAAATGTTTCTGAGTCACTGGCATGATGGCTGCTTTACTTTCTACCAACCAGAATATGAAAACATTGGGAACAGTTTTTTACTAGAAATCTTCATGCAAATGCAACAAGAATCTCATCCAAAAACCTTAATGATACCTGCCAGGTCTACCCATTGGAGGAAACCATCACACTTAGGTGTCACCCGCACCAAGGGAAGAAAAACATCCATCCTTTTTCCCAGGATCAGGGCACAGACTCTGAGTTGGCAGATACAGGAATGAATCTCAGCTTTAGGACCCTACTTGGGAAAGTAATATAGCTTCCCGTGTCTTGGCTTTATCAATGACATAGGGATATATCAACTACACGGGGCCAAAGGGGATGGGAGCCCCTTACCTGGCAGGGTTCCCGTCGTGACTGGAAGAAAGAACCCGGGAACACACCTGGGGCAGAGCCTGGCATGCAGCGGGTCCTCTATTAGCCTCACACGCTGCATAGATGGTTGCTGTATAAATACTAGGTCCTTTTATAGACGGATCTCAGTTTTGTGTGGTTCATCGCCATCCAAATACTTGATACAAAGGAAAGAAGAGATCCAATCATCACCAAGCAGGACAGATCTTCAAGCAGATCCAAGACAGGTGACCCAAATTCATCGGAGAGTTGTCTTTTTCAAACGATAAGCCAACCACTACCAAATGCTTCCTACAAGTAGTTATTTTTAAGATGTGGCTTTGGAAGCACGGTTTTCTTTCAACATAAAAGATTCACTACAGAAAGGAAGAAGACCGCTAGCAGGTTGAGAAGAAGCTTTGCACTAACACGAGGAATTCAACTGCTCCCTGTCTGGGGTCGCTACACTGTAAGGTGGCGCTCTCCTATCAATAAGTGATCTCAATCATTGGAAACAGACGCACCTGAGATACACTGGGCCTTGAAGATGTGAATGACACCATTTAGGAAGAACAGGTACCTAATAAACACTCTGTCACACAATCCAGAGGACTAACAATGACCAAAGAAGACCTGGAGGAGCTTCATTTCACTTTATTCGTGTGTCGGAAGATGAAACATTAGCTTTCCCTTTACCATTAATTCCATTAAAACCATCAGTGTTTTGATAGTTTTGTTCACTCTCTATCTTTTCTTTCTCAGTTGGCAAAGCATCAAAAAGCAATAAAAAGAAAAAGAGTCCTTTCAGATGGTTGGTCTAAGCAAATTGGGTGGAATTTTCCTTTAAATGGAAAATGTATGTCATAGAAGCACTGCTGAACACCCATCAAATCAAAATGACTACGGGCTGCATCGCTGTAATTCACTTGCTGGTTTATGGCCCCACTCTGTCTCAGAGAGTTCCCCAAATCCACATCATGTTCTGCAGTGCCAGATCTGGCCTCAGATCTCTAAAACAGCTGAAAGATACGGACTGTGAAATCTTCCACTGTTGGACAGCCCTCCTCGGTGGGACCCAGTTACAAAAGGTAAGCAGCAAAGAAAGTGCCTCCTTCCAAAGCAGCTTTAAGCTACACTCACTCAGCTCAGTAAACTCCGTGGGCTTCGCGGGGTAACACCAAAGACTTTGACCTTGTCGTTCCAAGTACGCCCTGCACACTATACCATGCGCTCTGGTGTGAGGAGATGCCTGTAGAAATAAGGGAGGTAAACGAAATGGTGGCAGCGCTCTGGTGTGGAGATGCCTGTAGAAATAAGGGAGGTGAATGAAATGGTGGCAGCGTGTCAGCAGATCTTAAATTACCTCTTAGCACTCTTCCTTTAGAAAAACGTACTCTTTTTTTAATAATTTATTTTATAACTTTGCTATTGTTGAAAATATACACAAATTCAACAGTTTCTGCATGTACAATTCAGTGGCACTGATTACATTCAAGCTGTGCAACCCTTCTCACCCGCCTTTTCTGAATTGTTCCTCCCCTATTAACATGAACTCACTGCTCCCTAAGTTTCCTATCAGTGAAAAACTTGCTCTTAATTTCTTCGAGCTTTCATTGGGGGTATTGGATTTTATTTGTTCTACTCATTCACTATAAAATTCACTAGTACGTAACTGTCATGGATTGAACTGTGTCCCCTAAAAATGCCCGTCAACTGGGCTGGGTCATGATTCCCAGTATTGTGTGATTGTCTACCATTTTGTCATCTGATGTGATTTCCCTATGTGTTGTAAATCCTATCACTATGATGTTAATGAGATGGATTAATGGCAGTCATATTGATGAGATCTACAAGACTGTCTTAAGACAATCTCTTTTGAGATATAAAAGAGAGAAGGGAGCAGAGGGACATGGGGACCTCACAACACCAAGAAAGCAGCACTGGGAGAAGAGTGTGTCCTTTGGACCCAAGGTTCCTGGGCAGAGAAGCTCCTAAACCAAGGGAAGACTGGTGACACGGACCTTCCTCCAGAGTCGACAGAGAGAGAAAGCCTTCCCCTGGAGCTGGCACCCTGAATTTGGACTTCTAGCCTCCTAGACTGTGAGAGAATAAACTTCTGTTTGTTGAAGCCATCCACTTGTGGTATTTCTGAAAATTAGATTTGTGAAAGTTAGAGAAGATGAAGGTTAACCCGAGAGTCTTCTGTCTACTCTAACCAATTTCTGATCTAACTACAGGATGAAACACAGTCATTATACATCGAAGGGCAGGCCCCATGATTCTCAGCAGTGACAAACAGGAGCAGCCAAGCCCCCTGGACAGGGAGAGCAGAAGTCTTCACTGGGCGTCTGGCCTGCCCCACTCCCACCCCAGAGCTACCTCCCCCATGTACTGGGTGCAAGGTGTTGGTGTAAGGTGAGGAATACTGTCAGGGGTGACATGAATTTCACAGCACATCACCTCCAACACCTGGTGGACAGAGATGTATGGTGGACAAGCCCAGAGGAGGTCTGCAGGACTTACAGCTGCCCTTGCTTTCAAAGTAGCAGGGTTGATTTAGACCAGTAGTTCAAAATTGGCGATGATTTTACACCTCCACCTGCTCTGGTGACCTCTGGCAGTGTCTGTAGACAATTTTGGCAATCACAATTGGCATCCAGGGAGTAAAGATCAATGTGATACAAAACCTACAATTACAGCCCAAGATCATGTGATGCCTCGGCATCTGAAACGAGGAAAGCCTCAAATGGCCTCACGACAAGTTCCCCTCCCACTCTGCTCCCAGGGAAAAGGTTCCCTTATCCCTCCTTATCAAACAACCCTCCTTATCATGGGGACTAGGCGCAGGTCCTGCTTACCCCTGACTGGCAGGCTTCAGTTCCCCACCAGCCTGTGGAACTGTTCAAACAAGCCCATCACATCCTCCTGTGGGAACCAGAGGGCATCCCACCCTCTTGTTACTACAAAGCCTGCCTCCCATGGCCCTGCTCCTACACTTTGCTCCCGAGCCCTGTCCCATGTGGCCCTGCGGGCCCTGTGTCCTCCTCCGCAGGCTGTGAGCACAGGTGACAAAAAAGCTGCTGTCACCTCATCTGTCCAGTGTTGGACGCCATGTGTTTGACCATCCCCAGCCCCTAGGGTGGAATTCCTCCCTTACCAGCAGGGTGAAGAGGAGGCGACCAAAACAGCCAGGGACGCTGATAACCACAAAACCAAACCAGTTGCTGTTGATTTGACTACAACTCACGGCAACTGCACAGCACAGCCCCACACAGAGGTTATCCAACCCAAACATCACAAGGGCCGAGGCTGAAGCACTCGGCTTAAGGAAAATAAATAAATGAGACTCAATTTAGGTAGCATACGCCCTGTAAGGAAGACAGAAAATGGTAAGACAACTACAACTTTTCTCAGCTACTAAAACAGGAAGTCTAGAAGAGTCGCTGGACAATTTCCTAATTATCTGTTACATCCTGTACAGATTCTCTCTTATTCTGCCATGCAAAAAATAAGCGAGGCAATTTGTAGCCAATGTTTCAACTCTCGGCTGCATTGTTTTAAGATACTACTTCTTTTACATTTCACCCATAAGCAGTTTCACTAGAATAAATAAAACCAGTTGGACACAATTCATGGACAATTCTTTTTCGAAGAGGATTTGTTTCACATCATAAGCTGCAACTTCTAATTAAATATGATGTCCTATTGGATGGTATACGCAGAATATAGTTACCATTCCTACTTACGCACAGCAGCTGCTTTGCTAAAACTGTTTTTTTAATTTCTCACATAAATTTACATTTATTTAAGCCTTAAATGGGATCCCAGTTCATGCATTTTTCTTCTCAACTACCAGTATCATTTGACAGTAGTAGAGACCAATCCCCATCTTTCCTTGCCAAAGCCTGTAATTTGCTAAATAGGGACCAACTATTACTTCTCATAGTTCTCAAAGTTAAAGGCAGCAAGAATGATCACAAAGGTTCAATTCACCTGATCCCATAACTGCATCCCTCTCTCCTGAGACTTTTCCACTTCCTTCTGTTCCTTCATCTTTACCACAATGGAGCCTTAGATCTGTGCACCCCTTGCCTCTCAGCCATTGTGTCTGACAACTTTGTATTACCATTTATTAAATCCCTCTTCTATGGGAAAGCTAGACAATGAAACAGGAAGACAGAAGAAGAATTGATGCATCTGAATCGTGGTGTTGGTGAAGAATACTGAATATACTGTGGACTGCTGGAAGAATGAACAATCTGTCTTAGAAGAAATACAACCAGAATGCTCCTTGAAGTGTAGATGGTGAGACTATGGCTCGTTTACTTTGCACACGTCATCAGGAAAGACCAATCACTAGAAAAGGATGTCGTGGTTAGTAAAGAGAAGGTCATTGAAAACGAGGGAAACCCTCCCAGAGATGGATTGACCCAACAGCCGTAACAACGGGCCCAAACACACCAACAATCAAGATGGCGCAGACAGGCAACGTTTCATTCTGTTGCCCTTGGGTCTCTCTGAGTTGGAACAACTCAACAGCACCTAACAACATATTCAAGACAGTGCCAAAGAAAGCCAGCCACTCCGTCTTCCCAGTTCTTCACTTCAGCGGGAGCAGCATCCAGTCTCATCCCATGATTATCAGGCCTCCCCTTGATCACAATCAACACCTGACATTTCTTCAAAATTATTTCCACACAACATGAGCGTGCCTTATCCTCTGCATCTGACAATCGCCCTTCATAGGTCACAAATATGAAGGGCCAACTAAACTGTAAGCGTCTTACGTACAGGAACTCTGACGTGTATTTACACACCAGAGAGTAATGAAATACACTAAATATGCTCCTGCTCTGGCTCTGGTGGTGCAGAGGTTAAGCACTCATCTGCTAATCAAAAGGTTGGAGATTCGAACCCACCAGCCGCTCTGAGGGAGAAAGATGTGGCAGTCTGTTTCCATAAAGATTTACAGCCTTAGAAACTCCATGGGGAAGTTCTACTCCGTCCTACAGAGTCACTGTGTGTCGGAATTGAACCCATGGCAGTGGGTTTCTGGGTGCATGAGGACGAGAAAAGGGTGGGAGTGTGCCTGGAGACAGCTGTGGGTGCTCAGAGGGATTCAGAAGGGTAACAGGCGTCTTAACATTTAGAAGGTGCAATGGATTGAACTGTGTCCCCTAGAAAAGATACACTGAAGTCCTAACCCCTGGAACCTGTGAATGTGGGCTTGTTTGGGAACAGGGTTTTTGTGTTTAATAAAAGAGCACAGAAGTTCTTCAAAAAATTCAGCGGAGAACCTGCTGAAACGTCGGAAACACCCACCTCTGTCACCGATTTCAGTGTATGTGCCACTTAAGTCCCTTATGTTTGTCCTCCCTCCAGGGCCCCTCCCAGTTGTCCTTATTTAAGTGACAGTAGCGCATTTGCCAACCGAGTGGTGGTGGGGGTGGGGGTTGCATTATGTTTAAGTTTTCCATGTATACAACACTTCTTGACTAAGGCATGAGGCACTTATCATTACAGTTTACATTAATTGTACTATCTGTCTCTCCACATACACGTGTGGAGGGGGAAAATGAGACACGAGGAACATCTGTGACTTGCCCAAAGTTGCTGTCATGGATTAAATTCTATCCCCCCAAAAAGTCATGCTGAAGTCCTCAGCCCCTTGCCTGTGAATGTGTGACCTGGTTGGAAATGGAGGATTTGAAGACGTTACCAGTGAGCATGAAGTCTGACTGGAGGAGGGCAGCTCCCGATCTCATCCGAGCAGAATCTTCGAAAAGAGCAGAACAGACGAGGAGGGTTAACCAGAAGGATGGCACGTGGCTATGGAGGAAGACGGACGCCAAGGGTGGCGGGGAGCCGCCAGAAGCTCCAGAGAGGCATGGAGCAGTGCCTCCCTCTTAACAGGGCAGATAACCTGATTTGGACTCTACCCTCCAGAACTGAGACGATAAATGTCTGTTCTTGAAAGCCACTCAGTTTGTGGTGTTTTGTTACAGCAGCACAAGGACACTAAGACAGTCACTCATGTGTCGGAGACAAGGGGAAACATTAAATCTCTCCCATCAAATGCCTGAGGGCAGAATTAAGGCTTTCTAATCCTCTGTTGGAGCTGGCTGATCTTCTAAGAAAGGACTTTCAAAGGGGAATGAAAGTTATCCGAAGACAATCTGAAACATGATTCCTGCCACAAGGAAGAAATGCTTGGGGGGGTGGGGGGGAGCCAGTATTTCTTGTGGAAATTATTTCAGGCCCATCAAAGAAATAAGAAAGCTTCCTGGCAATCTTACTTGTAGTCATGCCTCTGCTTCATCCAGAACAACAGAGGTAGAGTTCACAGCCCCAAATTTCCAGCTCATCATATTTTGCGAGCTCACTGCCTCCTGCAGGGCCATCCCTTAGAACTGCTTCTCCCCCTTCCCACAGAAACAGCGGTAACAGTCTAGTCCATGCCTTTCTAGATCTTTCTCCATGCTCACCTAATCACACACAGTCATGTGTATACAGATTTCGGGGTTGGGGACCTTTTGTGCTTTATAAAATGGGATCTACTTTTCTCATTTAATATCATGAAAATCTCTCCAGGTCAAGTGAGCGTAATTCAGTCTTTAAATGGTTACATCATATTCCAAGGCATTCCTATCATCTCACTGATAGACAACCGATCAATACACATTCAATATGTGAGATGTTTAAAATGGGGGAGGGTACTGAAAACAGTCACCGAAACACCTGTATGTACCCTTATATATAGAATACTGGTGTTTTTATTTTTACAACATATAATCTTACACATAATGTATAGTGGTGTTTTTATTTCTCAAATCTATATTCCCCAATATGTTATACACTAGCGTTTATATTTGTACAGTCTATATTCCCAGGAGTGGTACTGCTGGGTCTAAGAGTTTTTGTATTTTTAATAGAGAATGCCAGCCAGGCTGCTTTCTCCAGAATGTCAACAATTCACATTTCCGTCAGTAATGGGTGAGAATCCCCTTCTACCAGCATCTTTCCCAGCATGAGGTGTGTGTTATTTGTTATTGTCGTTGTTGGCTAGTCACTAAAATGATACTTCGTTTGCACCATGCTAACATTACCGGGTAGAACATCTTTTCATCTGCTTAGTGAATGTCAGAATTTACTCTTCTGTGATTTGCCTATTCATCTAATTTTCTTGTGAGGTGCTGGAATTTTTCTTATCAGTTCCTAAGAGCTCCTTGTACATCAGCAATATTAACCTTATGTCTTTCATTGCAAATATGTTCTCAATCTAATATTTAACTTGCTAGATTGTTACATCAACTTTTAGCGTGGATTTTTTTCATGTCAGCCAAACTACACTGTAGCCCTTTTGTTGCCAAAAAGGGGGAGGACTCAGTAAAGACTCCCAGGCTGCAACGGCTACACTTAACATAAAAAATCCGTTGAAACATAAACTTGGAGACAATCCAGCATAAATAAAACGACATGTAAAAGAATGCATTCTTCATGGTTGGCACAAATGTCCTCCTAGCCATCCCAACTTGTAAGATTCCTATCCCATGGAAAGTCAACAGCAGGCTGGTCTGACGCTTTGGGGTGGGTGTTACTGATGCGTTGCTGTCCATAATTCTTAAATCGGGGCAAAGCATCAGGATTGGGAGTTTCCAGCTACAAATACCACTCTGTGCTGCTGTGCATGGATCCTTAGGCAGAACACAGATGCGCCCTCTATGATGAGCTCAGCTCAGAAACCAGCTGCAGTATCCACAGAAAGGGGTCCTCGAAGGGTTACAGAGTGGTTGGTTGTACATACAAAACAGGGTTAATCTGGACAGGTACTGACCTTTTCTGTCTTTGGAATCGATACAGGGCATCAGTGTTTTTCTAGACTTTACAGAGAAAGACACAAGGAGTCACTGTCACTGCTCTGTTCTTGTGGGTCATTGTCACTGGCTCTGTCCTTGGGGGTCACTGTCACTGCTCCGTCCTTGGGGGTCACTGTCACCAGCCCTGACCGTGGGAGTCACTGTTACCAGCTCTGACCTTGGGGGTCACTGTCACCAGCTATGACCTTGGGGGTCACTGTCACTGGCTCTGTCCTTGGGGGTCACTGTCACTGCTCTGACCTTGGGGGTCACTGTCACCAGCTATGACCTTGAGGGTCACTGTCACTGGCTCTGTTCTTGGGGGTCACTGTCACCTGGCTCTGTCCTTGGGGGTCATTGTCACTGGTTCTGTCCTTGGGAGTCACTGTCACTAGCTCTGTCCTTGAAGCCTACTGTCACCCAGCTCAGTTATCCCCCACAGTTTTGACAGAGGTCAAGTCATAGAATTTTTTTATTGGTGGTTGTTAATCGATTGAACCGTGTCCTCCAAAAACTTATGTTGAAGCCCCAATCCCTAGTGCCCATGAACATGACCTTGTTTGGAAATAAAAACCAACCAAATCCACTGCTGTTGAGTTGATTCCAACTCATAGCGACCCCACAGGATTTCTAAGGCTGTAAATCTTTACAGAAACAGACTGCCACATCTTCCTCCCGTGGAGCGGCTGCTGGTTTTGAACCACTAACCTTCTGGTTAGCAGGTGAGTGCTTTAACCACTGGTGCCACCAAGGCTCCTTTGTTTAGAAAGAGGGTCTTTGAAATGTGATCAGTTAAATGTTAATATGTGGTCATACTGGAATAGGGTGGGTGGGTCCTAATCCCATTTGGTGGTGTACTTATAAAAGAGAAGAGACACAGAGAGATAGACGCCATCCTTCCTTCTAAGGAACATTCTGGTTGTACTTCTTCCAAGACAGCATTGTTCGTTCTTTTGGCAGCCCATGGTAAATTCAGGGCACAGACTTTCTGAGTTAGCAGATATGAGAATGAACCTTAGCTTTATGATTCTTCTTGGGAAAGTTACACAGGTTCTGTGTCTCGGCTGTATCAATGACATAGGGACATATCAATTAGATGGGGCCAAAGGGGATGGGAGCCCCTTACCTGGCAGGGTTCCTGCCGTGACTGGAAGAAAGAACCTGGGAACACACCTGGGGCAGAGCCTGGCATGCAGCGGGTCCTCTATAAGCCTCACACGCTGCATAGATGGTTGCTCTATAAATACTACGTCCTTCAATAGATGGCTTTGTTTTGTGTGAGACAGATGACTTTGAATTGTGGTGCTGGTAAGGAATATTGAATATACCATGGACGGCCAAAAGAATAAACAAATGTGTCTTGGAAGAAGTACAGCTAAAACGCTCCTTAGAAGTAAGGACGGCGAGACTTCGTCTCACATACTTTGGACATGTTATCAAGAGGGATCAGCACCTGGAGAAGGACATCATGCTTGGTAAAGTAGAGGGTCAGTGAAAAAGAGGAAGACCCTCAACAGGATGGACTGACACAGTGGCTGCAACAATGGGCTCAAGCATAACAACGATGGTGAGGGTGGTGCAGGACTCGGCAGTGTTTCATTCTTGCTGTGCGCAGGGTCGCTACGAGTCGGAACTGACTCAACAGCACCTGACAACAACGTTATTGGTATAAACACTAAAGAGGATATTCTATGCTGTTTATACTCCCAAAAACGGAGGAATAGAATTAGTCCTAAAAAGTCTAACGGGATCTCCTTTTCCCTCAGCTGACCCCATCTGAAAGCCTGCATCAACTGGAAAATTAAAATCAGGCTCTGACACTGTCCCAAGGTGGCGTGTTCTCCGGGCCTCACGGACAACTTGAGAGCAGCCACAGAAGCTCTGATCAGTCCAGGCAAACTCCACCTTCCTATTGCAGGGCCTCTGGCAAGTGCCACCATCGGCCACATAAGAAGGGGCACCGTGCTCCGTGGATAATCCGAGACCTGAACACAGTGCAGAGAGGGGACGTAAAGGACCTTCAACAACCCCGGTGACTGCACTCCGGCACTGAGCCTAACATCTGACCCCCTGTTGGCTCATTCCAAAGGCATTCTTGAGAGGTATTTCTCAATCTCTAAAAATAACATGATTTTTTTTTTTAATTTTTTTATTGTACTTCAGGTGAAGGCTTACAGAACAAATAGTTTCTCATGAAACAGTAGTACACATGTTGTTTTATGACATTGGTTAACAACCCCACAACGTATCAACACTCTAACTTCTCAACTTTTTTTTTTTGGTGAAAATACACATAGCCAAAGATATACCGTTTCAAAAATTTCTACATGCACAGTTCAGTGACATTGACTACGCTCTTCGAATTGTGCTGTTATTCTCACTTAAGATGAAGGCTTACAGAACAAAATAGTTTCTCATTTAACAGTTACTACAAATGTTGCCCTATGACAATGGTTAATAATCTCACAATACATCAACAATATCCTTACTCAACCTTGGGTTCCCTATCACCAGCTTCCTTGTCCCCTTCTGCTTTCTGGCCCTTGTCACTGTACTCCTGTACCTCTTTAGTCTCATTTGGTTTTACGGGGCTAAATAACATGATTTTTGCATCTTTTTTATTACTTACAGACTGCATTCTATAACAATGTGTCACCAATGGAATGATCCAGTGGGAAAAATAACATGCTGTATGGCTCAGCTCATCTATTCTAACATGTGCTTGATCATCCTGATTCACTGATCAGACATGTCCTTCCCATACACACCTGTGTGAATTCTGGAGGCTACAGCCCATCGCTTCTGAACACACAGCCCTACGTCTCGGCTCACAGCAGAACACATCTGGCTCCAGATGGTCAGGGCCAGACCTTATTTTCACTAACAATGAGGAACAGGAGCCTTCAACTTCACGTTAATAGGCCAAATGCATTTCTCTCTAACAGAAAACCAAAGGTCTCCGCCACTGATGAAACGGGTGACATCCTGAGTGGGATGGCTTTGATCCTCTCATAAAAGGTGCTAACAATGCAAGTGGGGTTCACTGGACTCCTCAAAGGGATCAAACTCCTATCTGCTGCATTAGATAAACAGCAGATAATGGGGTCTCCACCCTGGACATCACATGGTCCTAGAGACTCATTTGGTCAATACGCCTGCTGCAGCCAGGAGAAGGGATACAGAGAACGTGAGACACACTGGCAGAAAACACTCGGCCAATTCAGATCCTGAACCTTCCAGCCCAAGGTTTCTGGGGAAACACATAATCATTAACAGAGCACAGTATACAGGAGAAAACAGCGGGGCAAATTTGTACTGTCAGAAAGAAGGATTTTGGTAACAAGGAAAATGGCCTATCACACTCCACACCTCTCAAGACTCGACTGGGAGAGACACCTTTGAGAACACCGGGCATCTGGCCTGCTGACTGGGAGAAAAGGTGAAATAAAGACCAAAAAACAATGCAAATCAAATACTTCGTTGTAAGAGCCTGACCTTATGCCTACAATCAGAAGGGCATTTTACATTACAGCAGTGGAAGACTTTGCTGCTAAGATGTTGAACTAAATCCCTCAAGGGTAGAATTGCCTTTGGGGCATTGTGTCACTTTTAAGATCACTGCCGAAGTATCAAAGCAATACTGTGCCAAATGAAATGTTGGGAAGAGCTTCCCAACCAACGCAACACCCTTCCCCAAGGTGCCAGCCCCACAGTTCTGAGACACCCTCACCTTCCCGACACTCCCCATACATGGAGATGGGTGACTCATCCATACAGTCAATGAGAAAAGGACTTCCAAATACATCTCAGTGGTTATTAGCTGCCTTCAAGGTGGTTCTGACTCAGATCAACCTAAGTACAACAGAACTGAACGTGCCCGGTCCTGTGCCATCTTCACGATCGTTGGCGTGTCTGAGTCCACTGTTTTGGCTGTGGTGTCAATCCATCTCATGGAGGGTTTTCCTCGTCTTCACTGACCTCTGCTTTACCAACCATGATGTCCTTCTCTAGAAATTTGTCTTTCCTGATGACGTGACCGAAGTTAGCCAGCCAAAGTCACACCTTCATTGCTCCTAAGGAGCATTCTGGCTGCACTTCTTCTAAGACAGATCTGTTCGTACTTCTGGCAGTCCATGGTATCTTCAGTATTCTTTGCCAACACCACAGTTCGAATGCATCAATTCTTCTTCTGTCTTCCTTTTTCTTTGTCCAGGTTTCACACCCATATGAGGCAACTGAAAAGAACGTGGCTTGGGTCAGATGTACCTTAGTGATCAAAGTAGCATCTCTGCTTTTTAAAACTTTAAAGCAATCTTTTGCATAGACTTTCCAACACAATACTTTGTTTGATTTCTTGACTGCTGCTTCCATAGATGATATATCTCTAGTCCCAATCATTCCCTGACAGTCCAGATGCACATATACAACTGCCTACTCTCTCCACTTGGATGAAAAACTAAAGTCTTCACACTCAAAATCAACAAGGCCCTCGGAGGACTCCCATTCTACCTCCAACACCCACACCCCAGGGCTTCCCTGTCTCAGTCACTGTGGCAACCACCCACCCATTTGTTCAAGCCCCAAACCTATAATTTGCCTTTACTTTGTCTTCTCCTCCCCTACTATCCCCAATCCACCAGAGGAACATTTACTCAACTTCTAAAAATATGGCCAGCCCAAACACTCTTCTCCACCTCCGCCACCACCACCCAATCCCTGCTGCCATCTTGCCTTGCACAACTACCTGTGATGGCCTTCTAGCTGGTCTCCCTGCTTCTCCTCTTGCTAACCTACAATCTGTTCTCCCAACAATGGCTAGAGTGACAACTTAAAGATGCAGACAAACCCTGTCCACCATTGCTTCTCCAAAGGCTACCCAATGCCCACAGTCATCATCTATGTCACGTCTCAGTGGACCAGGCCCTCCAGGCTCTGACTGCTCTCCACAGCAGCTGTCTCGATTCACTCTAGGCTCCCCTTGCCCACCACTCTACTGCCCCCTATTCACTCTCCACCACACGACCCGACCACTACGGGATGCCTTTCTCATTTACTGCGCAAGTCATTACCGTTTATGGCCTGACCCTCCTACCTTGAATGTGTGCTCCATGAGAGCTGGAGCAGGTCAGCTGGTTTACCAGAAAACTCCCAATGCCTGAAACAGAGCCTCACACACGGTGTGGCACTTGACTTGGGAATGTCCATTCCAGAAAAGCAGCAGCAGCTTCTCCAAATCAGTAAGTCTTCACAAACCACGCCCTTGTGGCTAGAAATGTTAGTTTGGCGTAACTGACCATTTAAGATTTTCTCAAATAGATCTATATATTTTTAGGAGGGACGCAAGTAGAGGTTATTTATCACTGTCACTTTGCTGACCACTTTTAGGGAAAGTAGTTAGTGTGCTGTGCAAGAATGGAAACAAATTTCAAATCAGACATTAGTCAGAATGCCCGCTAGTCCTCGGTGACCCCCGTGGGCACAGAGAGAGGCCTCAGAGTCCCCATTTGTTTATACAGATGTCTATCCACAAGGCTCTTGTTCAAGATCAACCACTTGTTTTCGGAAGAAATTACACAGCAAGGGTGGGTTTCAACCCTCAAAATATTTGCTGACTCGGTGAATTAAAACCCAGATATGATTTTCAGAAACCTATAGCAGCTTTATTTTGCAGTAACATTTAAAAGAGGTGGGTTCTGTTGCACCATAATTCTGTTCAGCGATCCGCCGGGGGCTCCCTCGGTGACCTCTGGAGAATAAAGAGGGTGAAATGCACACTTGATTAAAAAGTGGATTATTATCCACTGGGCTGGGCCATCCAGGTGCCCTCATAGTGATATTGGCAAGTCTCTCAACCATGCCTTGCTTTACTCATCTCTAAAGTGGGAATAATAATACTGGTACCTACTTTGTACAGTTGTTGAGAAGATTAAATGATGTATGTAAAGCAATGACTCCAGTGTCTACAATGCAATGAGTGTTCAAATAATCTGGGCTGTTATTATGAATTGTTGTTAGGTGCCATCGAGTCAGTTCCAACTCATAGCGACTCTATGTACAACAGAACGAAATACTGCTCGGTCCTGCACCATCCTCACAATTGTTATTATGCTTAAGCCCACTGTTGCAGCCACTGTGTCAATCCATCTCCTTGAGGGCCTTCCTCTTTTTTGATGACCCTCTACTTTACCAAGCATGATGCCCTTCTCCAGGAACTGTTCTCTCCTGATAACATGTCCAAAGTAAGGAGACAAAGTCTCGCCATTCTTGATTCTAAGGAGCATTCTGGCTGTACCTTCTCCAAGACAGATTTGTTCCTTCTTCTAGCAGTCCATGGTATATTCAATATTCTTCATCAACACAATAACTCAAAGCTATCAGTTCTTCTTCAGTCTCCCTTATTCATTGTCCAATTTTCACATGCATATGAGGAGAATGAAAATACCATGGCTTGGGTCAGGTGCTCCTTAGTCCTTAAAGTGACATCTTTGCTTTTTAACACTTGAAAAAGGTCTTTTGCAGCAGATTTGCCCAATACAATGTGTCATTGGATTTCTTGACTGCTGCTTCCATGGGTGTGGATTGTGGATCCAAGTAAAATGAAATCCTTGACAACTTCAATCTCTTCTCCATTTATCACGATGTTGCTTATTGGTCCAGTTGTGAGGATTTCTGTTTTCTTTATGTTGAGGTGTAATCCATACTGAAGGCTGTGGTGTTTGATCTTCATCAGTAAGTGCTTCAAGTCCTCTTCACTTTCAGCAAGCAAGGTTGTGTCATCTGCATATCACAGGTTGTTAATGAGTCTTCCTTCGTCTTCATATAATCCAGCTTCTCGGATTATTTGCTCAGCACACAGATTGAATAAATACGGTGAAAAAATACAACCCTGACGCACACCTTGTCAAAACTATGTCACAGACACCTTAAATCTAACGTAGCTAGAAGACTAGCAGAGCACATTGTTATGAAGCTCCGAGGGCCATTAGAGTAAGTTACATGTTACAAAGTTTAAGTCTGAATCATTTCATTAAATAACAAAACATACCAAGTGTTCACTGCACGCCAGAGTCTTAAGTACCGGGAAGAGAAGGGCAGTCAGCCAGGGACCTGGAGTCTGGCTTCTGTGTCTAATCTGCTCTTTTTGTAACTCAGAAGTGACTAGGTTGAGGACACACCCTATGTCAATATGGCCTCATTAACATAACAGAGAAAACCCTACTCCCAAATGGGATTACATCCACAGGCAGAGGGGTTGGGATTCCAACTCATATTTTGTTGTTGTTATTGTGTGCCCTAGAGTTGATTCCGAATCACGGCAACCCTGTGTGACAGAGTAGAACTGCCCTCTAGGGTTTCCTAGGCTGTAATATTTATGGGAGCGGACTGCCAGGTCTTTTCTCATGCAGAGCTGCTGGTGGGTTCGAATTGCCGACCTTTTAGTTCGTAGTTGAACACTTTAACCACTGCATCACCAGGGCTCTTTAACTCATATTTTGGGGGGAAACAATTCAATCCATCACAGAGAGCAAGTGGTGAATCAAGAGGCAGTCGAATATACAATTCTGGAGTTCAGGGGAGCTGGGGACCAGCATGGGAGAACAGTCAGCTTGTAAATGGAACCTAAAGTCAAAGCTGGCCGAGACTTCCAAGATGGCAGAAACGGCAGGTCAAGAGAAGTCCAGGCACTACGCCTCCGCGGGAGGTGCAGGGACATGAGCGAGTGCGAACGGAGGAGGCTAAGAAAGAATAGCCAGAGTTGTAGGGGCGGAACCAGGGACACGTGCTGTCCTGAAGCCAAGTGCATTACGAGCGTCAAGAAGGCAGGGGGGACTGCTGATCCACCAAGTGAGATGAAGTCCCGACCACAGGATCTATTAACATGGCGGTGGTGGGGGAGCTAGCTCAGCGAGTAACAGGGTGAAGGCTCCCATCAGAGGGGGTCCAAGAAGAAATGGAAAGACAGGAGTTGAGGACAAGAAATATAGGCAAGGTCTCTGGGCCACAGCGAACTACTTCATATGGCCTTTCTAGCCATGGTCTTGTAATTCCCACCCGGGTGATTGGGTGGGACTGTGTGATAGGGTAATTGTGGCCCACCAAAGGAATTTGTCAGTTTTGCCATCCCCCTGGGTTTGAAATGAGCAACCCCAGAGGTGGGAAAGAGAAGAGCCCACCAGCACCAAGGAAGGAGAGACCTGCAGGAGACGGCGCAGTGGGCTTCCCGGCCCACGGAGCAAGAAAGCTGAGTGCCTGAAGGCAGAGACTGAGGGCCAGGGAGAAGCCTATGCCTGACCCACGAATTTGGGACTTGCCAGTCTCCACAACCACTTGAGCCATTTCCTTTAAATGGTTTGGGAGTTCTGTGAGACGTTGGACCGAATTAGGGAACCCAAAGATGGGAGGGAGAGTGCTGTGGGGAGGAGGAGGAGTTGACATTAAGGGTGACAGAGTGGTACAGCAACTTGGAAAGTTGGCCAATGGTGACATCTTTAACCTCCGTCTCACAGGAACCAGCTTTGTGCTGAGCCTTATAAAAGAAATTATTCATTTAGTCTCCTAGGGAGTTTTGCTGTAAAGTGAGGGAGAAAAGTGGAAGGGAAATTAGGGTCAACAGGCCTTTTTTGTAAAGGTGGTAGATGTCTGCCTTCCTCTTGGAAAGATCCCACAGGCAGGGGAAAATATAGATCGGTGATACAGGAAGGAAAGGGAGGAGCCGCTGAAGCGTGTCTTGAGTAGCAGGGAAGGATTGGGCTGTAGATTAGCCAAGCTCGGGTCCCAGGCTCATCCCACAACTATTCAGAGTGGCCAGAGGGGTGGGATATTGTGATTGGCCAGCTTGGGGGAGGTGCCTCACCTTCACCACCATGGCAGCAAGGAGGTGGCCCACCATGGGAGGGGGGAACTGTTCTCAGAAGCATGTGGCCTCTAAGCTATCAGTGGGGCAGTCATCCCAATTCACGGCTATGTCGAAAAGCATCTGAGCTATGGCAAACAACCTAGATCCACCCACTAATTCCTCGGCTTGGGAACGTGAGGCTGGCTCACTATTTTCAGACACAGCTATGAAAACACATCGGCCAGCCTCGGCTTCCCGGAATCTCCCCACCGTCTTCCCAACCTTTGCTGCTTCTGTTTTGGTTTAACCATCAGTGGTCACGGGGCAAAGCTTTCAGCAGAAGCAGATGAAGCAAAACCACGGTGATGGCTTTGTGAACCGGGAGGGTGAAGAAACACAGACACTCACAGAACCCACATGAAACGCCCAGGATCACAACATGAGCTGATCAGGACTGCCGCCCCCAGCTATGGAGGACAGTGATCTGAGGACAAGAACACAGGAAAACCCCAAGCCCCGCGAAATCTGAGGAGCCAAGCACGGGTCATGCTTGTGCCCTCAGGAAAATTCTGCTCAGAAAAGTTCTGCCAAAAACGATCTCACACAGCACTTAACCGGGGTGCATGTCCTGACGTGCGCACGCGAGCCTTCAACCCGAACAACTCACCCTGCACGCTTCCGTCGTTCCCACGGGTGTCGCCGGAGCAGCACAGGGGGCCGTGCCCAGCCTGACTTCAACACGAAACCAAGGACAGAAGACAGATTCTGAACTTTGCCACCTGTCTATGGTTCACCACCACTGATCACTGTCGTAAAGCCGGTGACCTGAGGACAATGTAGATGACACACTCACCTAATCGAAAGGGAAGGAAGATCAAAATCCCAAACAAGAGAAGAGACAAAAGTTCTCTGAGTCCTGTGATGGGCATTCCGGTGCATTCTGACGTGGATGATGGAAGCAGACAAGCTCCTGTCAGTGGACTTGGGTAACAGGAGCAAAACGAATGTGACCAACCAGACGGATCTGCGGGCTCCCTGTGGGCCCCATGGAGGTTTCCACCAGGCTGACTGGACAATGGGACAAGAGGGGCATCCGCGGCTCAAGCATTCCTGACGCTATGAGGGATGACAGGGTGAGCCTCTGTCCCACAGTGCACCACTCAGCACGTAGAAGCAAGTGGTGGACTTTGCATCGATAATTACACAGCGACGTGCTGCAAATATCACATCAGCACACAGCACATCAGAAGCAGCAGCAGCAGCTCAGGAAGCACACTTCTGTAGTTTACCCAGGTTAACGCTGCTGGGTCACAAGCACCTCGTTATCTACGACTACTATGACTACATCTTCTCTTGTTTCTCGTTTTACCAAGAAATCTAGAAAACCAAGAAAACTAAAGACTGAAAGCTGAGCTGTGGTCGGATCTCTACAAAGTCAGGTTAATGTCCATCTCAGCAATCGAGCTTGTCATGGATTGAATTATGTCCCCCCAAAAAAATGTGTGTATCAATGTGGATGGGCCATGATTCCCAGTATCCTGTGGTTGCCCTCCATTTTGTGATTGTAATTTTATGTTAAAGAGGATTAGGGTGGGATGTAACACCCTTATCCAGGTCACATCCCTGATCCATGGTAAAGAGAGTTTCCCTGGGGTGTGGCCTGCACCACCTTTTATCTCTTAAAGAGATAAAAAGGAAAGGGAAGCAAGTAGAGAGGGGAGAAGTCACACTATCAAGAAAGCAGTGCCGGGAGCAGAGCATGTCCTTTGGACCCTACTTTCCTACGCAGAGAAGCTCCTAGTCCAGGGGAAGACTGATGACAAGGACCTTCCTCCAGAGCTGACAGAGATAGAAAGCCTTCATCTGGAGCTGATGCCCTAAATTTGGACTTGTAGCCTACCAGACTGTGAGAGAATACATTTCTCTTTGTTAAAGCCATCCACTCGTGTTATTTTTGTTAGAGCAGCACTAGGTGACTAAGAGAGTTTTATGCAATTTCTTGGAACTTGTAAACTTATGGAACTATTCTTGCAGGCACATAATAACAAATTAATATTTTAGGGAAGGACATATGGGTCAGTCTGTGCATATGTGATTTGGACAGCATTGCCTTGGCCTTCTATACACACTGTTGGTGTGGTGGTGGTGGTGGTGGTGGTTAGCTGTGGTCAAGTCGGCTGACTCATGGCAACCTTGTATAATGGAAAGAAACATTGCCCGGCCCTGCACCATCTTCATGATCGTTGGAATGTCTGAGCTCATTGTTGTAGCTATCACCTCAGACCATCTCATGAAGGGTCTCCCTCTTTTCCGCTGACCCTCTGCTTCACCAAACATGATGTCCTTCTCCAGCAACTGGTCTTCCTAATGACGTGTCCAAAGTAGGTGAGATAACATCTCGCCGTGCACACTTCTAAGAATCATTCTGGTTGTATTTCCTCTGAGACGAATTTGTTCACTCTTCTGGTAGTTGACGATATATTCGATATTCTTCGCAAACACCGCAGCCTGAAGGCATCAGTTGTTCCTCTGTCTTCCTTTTTCATTGCCCAGCTTTAGCACGCGTATAAGGCAATGTAATATTTACTACAAACACCAAAATTGAGATACAAGGACAAGACCAGAGGCAAGGCACTGTGACTTTAACTGGATGACATTCACTCTGGGAGAGAAGGCGTTATTAAATAAATAATACTAAAATACAGTCATTAGAAAAATAGGTGAAAACTTTAAAATATCTCAAGATGGAAAGTCACACACCCCATCAATGAAAAAAGGAATGAATAAAAAATGAAAGAATTTCAGTACTTTGGCAATTTTTCTGTGGCTGTAAGCTAGGTCTCTATTTGTAGGACAAAGCAATGTAACATTGAGATCTCACATCTGTACAAATATTTCGATTGTCTGAATGCCCTCATTAAATTCAGATGGGTCATTTTTTGTTTCTCTTTGGCCACCATTTTGCAAGACAACCAGCAAAGTCTAAAATAAGTCTTGAGATGTCAGAAATATCCTTTTATGGATAAAAAGTAAAATAAAAATTAAAAAAAAAACCACAGTTCATGTGTGTGACAAGGGGTCTGAACAGGTTTTCTCATGGCTTAAGTGTTTGAACTCTGTTCAAACTTAACTCCATAACCATCTCTCTCTGCTCACAAAGAAAGAGGAGGATTTGACACTGGAGCACCTTCGTGCACCCTAATTAGCAGACAGCCCGAGATAATGGCATGTTTGTCCCAATGTCTGAGCAGCAGACAATAGGGCACAGAGTGAAAATGTCACACGTGGAAACCATCTGCAGACCAGAATGAGAAATACGATCAGAACTTCTTCTGTAAAAAAGCTATCCACTGTAGGTTCACAAAAAACACCAGGAGAGTAATCTTTACCAGGCACTGGGCAAACCTGCGACAAACGACCTCTTTCAAGTGTTAAAAAGCAAAACGTCTCTTTGAGGATTAAGGTGCCTCTGACCCAAGCCATGGTATTTTCAGTCACATCATATGCATGCGAAAGATGGGCAATGAATAAGGAAGACCAAAGGAGAATCAATGCCTTTGAACTGTGGTGTTGTCGAAGAATATTGAATATACTGTGGATTGCCAGAAGAACAAACAAATCTGTCTTGGAAGAAGTACAGCCAAAGTGCCCCCTGGAAGTGAGGATGGCAAGACTTTGTCTCATGTACTTTGGACATGTTATCAGGAGGGACCAGTACCTGGAGAAGGGCATCATGCTTGGTAAAGTAGAGGGTCAGCAAAAAAGAGGAAGACCCTCAAAGAGATGTATTGACGTACTGGCTGCAACAATGAGCTCAAACACAATGATTGTGAGGATGGCGGAGGACCGGGCAGTGTTTCGTTCTGTTGTGCATAGGGCCGCTATGAGTTAGAACCGACTCGATGGCACCTAACAATAACACTTTAAAGAGTCCCTGTGGGGCAAACAGCTAATGCTCTCAGCTGTTAACCAAAGGTCAGAGGTTTGAGTCCACTCACAAGCACTCTGGAAAGAAAGGCATGGTGATCTACTTCTGAAAAATCAGGCATTGAAAACCCTATGGAGCACAGCTCTACCCTGACACTCATGGGATCACTATGAGTCAACGTAGACTCAACAGCAACTGGTCACTGGTTACTTTGAGCAAAAGCTGTAATCTAGCCGCTGGTACTTAGACTAGTGCACGCAGCATATAGACTACGACAAGCACTGGAGCAACAAACTCACTTATTGAAGGGCATTTTTTGCATTTATGGAAGACTTCATAAAAAGTTGTTCACGATTAAATTCTAATCATTCAAGTGAAACTTTTCAGAGGGACTCAGACCTACTGCTTGCTGAGACACTTGTACTCTCTCCACTGCGTGATTTTTGAGTACAGCCAGTGTCCTGTAGATCAAGCCTCAGCAAACTATAGCCTGAAGCCAAACCCAGACTGCTGCCCGTCTTTGTAAATACAGTCTTACTGGAGCACAGCCATGCTCCTCCGTCCACATACTGTCTGTGGTTACCTTCATGCCACCACAGCAGAGGTGAGTCACTGCGACAGAGACAGCCTGGCCCACCAAGCTGAAAACAGTTACCATCTGGTCCCTTACAGAACGTTTCCTGACTCTTGACTTAGATCGCTGTTGGAGAAATAGATTTCTTAATATTTATTGTGATCTTCTCTTTAAGGGCATATTTCCAGCTTTTTTTTTTTTTGAAGGGTAATCCCTAGTGCTGAGAGGTAGTATTGTGTTAGGGTTAAGAACATGGAGTCGAGAGCCAGACGACTTGGGTTCAAATCCCAGCTCTACCTCTGACTAGTTGCAGGATCTAAGGCAGATTACTTAACCTCTTTGGGTCTCAGTTTCCTCACCTTTAAAACAGAGAACATAATAATACCTACCCCAAATGGCTATTATAGGAATTGAGTACATATCACTTAGCATGCGGCCAGGTGCCCAGTAAGAATGTATGTTAGCTAACATTATTCTTATCATATAATAAATGATGACAATCACACATCCAAAACAACCCAACAAACATCTAGCTCAATTGGCATAACATAGTTTACAAAGAAAATGTTCTACATTCTACCTTGGTGAGTCGCGTCTGGGATCTTAAAAGCCTGTGAGCAGCCACCTAAGATACTCCACTGGTCTCACACCTTCAGGAGCAAGGGAGAATGAAGAAAACAAGATACAAGGGAAAGATTAATCCAAAGGACTAACGGACCACAACTATCACGGCCTCCACCAGACTGAGTCCAGTACAACGAGATGGTGCGCAGCAACCACCACTGACTGCTCTGACCAAGAACACAACAGAGGGTTCTGGACAGAGCTGGAGAAAAATGTAGAACAAAATTCTAACTTACAAAAAAAGACCAGACTTACTGGCCTGACAGAGACTGGAGAAACCTAGAGAGTATGGCCCCCAGACACCCTTTTAGCTTAGTAATGAAGTCACTCCTGAGGTTCACCCTTCAGCCAAAGATTAGACAGCCCCATAAAACAAAACGAGACTAATGGGGCACCACAGTCCAGCGACAAGGACTAGAAGGCAGGAGGGGACAGGAAAGCTGGTAATAGAGAACCCAAGGTTGAGAAGGGAGAGTGTTGACATGTCGTGGGGTTGTTAACCAATATCATAAAACAATATGTGTACTGACTGTTTAATGAGAAACTATTTGTTCTGTAAGCCTTCAACTAAAGTACAATTCAAAAAAAATTTTTTTTTAAGTACAGTAAAAAAGAAAAAAAAAAAAACAACAAATGCTTAATGTGGCTTTAAGGTCCCCTCTGGCTCTCACGTGCTGGGACTCCCCGTGGAGGTGAGAACAGAGGTCTGAGACCTATATGTGCTGATTTATGTCATGATTAAGTCCCTACTGAACTATGTAAACCTGAATCAACGTGGACATCAATGAGACACAAAATACGAGGTATCAATTTCTCCTTCTGTGACAGGGAAGGGCAACACAAGAGAACCTCCAGTCTCTTTCAACCGAGAAAGTCTGTATGTCCACATGTCCCAACTATACGATTCAGTTAGCCACCTTCCTTACTGAAGATACAGCAGACTGGAAACTCATAGCCCCAGAGTTGGAACAGCCATCAATTATACAAAATTATCTCTTCATCATCTATAATGAGCAAGGCGTTTAGTAAGGCTGAAATAAGTGTGCCATATTTGTACGCAAATAACACAGACCTTCCACGTTTGTATGCCAGCCATGCCCCCACCCTCTGACCCGAGAGGCATCTTCGCAAGCACACTATGCTAATTTTTCTTCACAGAAACATGTAAAAAAACTGGTGTAGCAGCACCTATGAAAATACCTCATCGGGGGAGGGCATGGCCAGCAAATAAACACAGAAGGTACGCATTATTTGTGTAAAAATACAGTAAGCATGTCCACAGTGAGCTTATAAATTAGTTCCAAAACCAAAACCAAACCCATTGCCCTCAGGTTGATTCTGACTCATAGCGACCCTATAGGACAGACTAGAATTGCCCCATAGGGTTTCCAAGGATAAATTAGTTAGGAAGACAAAATAAACATAAAAATATAACCAATAAAATAAGGTAGTGTCTTTTCAATCATTCTTTCCTTGTTCCTCCCTTATACCACCCCATCCTCTTCCAGCCCACCTGAGAGGTGGCAATGGGTATTACAGAGGAGAGAGATAACACTGAGGTCTGAGGTGCTTAAGAAAGGCTCCAGTGACGTAGACCTCTGAGCTGGTCTTTGGAAGGTTCAGCCAGGCACCATCAGGGAGGGGAGCAGGTGATTGTGAAGGGACGGGCCAGTGTCCACATGGGCCAAGGGACAGAGGGACCAGGAAGATAGGTGCAGGCCAGACCAGAAGGCTCTGCTGGGGTATCACAAGGAGTTAGGGCCTTAGCCAGCAGGTACAGAGGACCACAGAAAGTTCCAGGACCAGAAACTGAGATCACAATGTTATAGTTATTGTTGTTAGGTGCTGTCTTAGTCATCCAGGGCTGCTGTAACAGAAATACCACAAGTGGATGGCTTTAGCAAAGGGAAGTTTATTCTCTCATAGTCTAGAAGCTAGAAGTCCAAATTCAGGGCGCCACCTCCAGGGGAAGGCTTTCTTTCTCTGTCAGCTCTGGGGGAAGGTCCTTGTCATCAATATTCCCCTGGTCTCAGAGCTTCTCAGCACAGGGACCCTGGGTCCAACAGACACACTCCACTCCTGGCTGTTCTTGCTTGGAGTAGGAGGTCCCCCTATCTTTGCTTGCTTCTCTCTTTTATATCTTAAAAGAGATTGACTCAAGACACAACCTAATTTTGTAGATTGAGTCCTGTCTCATTCACATAACTGCCTCTGATCCTGCCTCATTAACATCATAGAGGTTAGGATTTACAACACATAGGATAATCACATCAGATGACAAAATGGAGGACAATCACACAATCCTGGGAATCTTGACCTAGCCAAGGTGACATACATTTTTTGGGGGACACAGTTCAATCCAAAACAGTTGCCCATGTGAGCAGAATAGAACTGCTCCATAGGGTTTTCAAGGCTGTGACCTTGCAGAAGTAGCTTGCCAGGACCGTATTCCAAATTGCCTCTGGGTGGGTTCAAAGTGCCAACCTTTCGGTGAGTAGTCAAGTGCTTACCCATTTACACCACCCACACACAAAATGAACCTGGGGCACAGCACAGACGGGACCGCAGCAGAAACAAAACTGAAAGCACATAAGACACCTCACTGTGGGCCCGAAGACGCTGTGACTCAAGGGCAATTTTTGGGTCTTGGAGACTCCTGAGTGATTTAACAGTGAGTTTAGCCCAATATGGTTTTTCCATAAAAAAGATGAGTCTTTCTGAAATCATGCTCATTCACGGCCATTTTTACCAGTAGAGACAAGTTCAATCTATAAAACTTCTGGCTTCTTCACTTCCCATTTAGGTTTCCTACTTACCAAGTCTGAAGGTGAACAAAACGAAAATATTCACAATTGGACCAATAAACATCATGATTAATGGAGAGAAAAATGAAGCTGTCAAGGATTTCGTTTTACTTGGATCCACAATCATTAGGACAGAGCAGAACTGCTCCATAGAGTTTCCAAGGAGCAGCTGGTGGATTTGAACCGCTGACCTTTTGGTTAGCAGCCATAGCACACAGTAGCTCTTAACCTCCGGGCCACCAGTACCCCTCCCCACATAGAAGCAGCAGTCAAGAAATCAAAGGGCTGATTACAGTGGGTAACTCTGCTGTGAAAGACCTCTTTAAAGTGTTAACAAGCAAGGATGGCATCTTGAGGACTAAGGTGGGCCTGACCCAAGCCATGGGGTTTTCAATGGCCTCATAAGCATTCGAAAGCTGGACAATGAATAAGAAGACTGAAGAAGAATTGATGCATTTGACCCAGAGGCCCCAGTGGAGCCCTTTACAGCCTGTGACTCAGTCTTTGGAAAGAAGGAAGCAAAGATGCAAATCTTGGGGTCACCAGAGGGGCAGTGAACCCCCAGGGTTCACCCTATAGAGCAAGGTTGTCCTCTGACACATGTGGAGTCGCCTATGAGTTGGGGTTGACTCGACAGCAACTGGAACTTGATGTCTCAAGCAGAAAGCAAGCCGTCAGCAGGACTCAGGGGCAGACACTCAAAATTATGTTTACGTTGCCTGTGTTACCTCAACAGTGAAAGGCGCTTTGCCCACGCAGCGCAGGCAGCCCAATGAACAGCTCAGCACCTCCAACCCCAAGGGTTAGCCCGGCAGTGGGAGTTCCTGCTCTCTGAGAGAGGCGCCCAGTTCACAGGACACCCCATAAGCTGAGGAGGGGCCCCAGGCAGAAACCACAGCAAACCAGCAACTTCGGACAGAACAAGCTGAAGGCAAAGACAACAGTCCCTTCATGTCCCTGAAACAGTTTCTAAAAAACAGAGAAGAAAGTAAAAACGTAAAGAAACTACAAATCCACAGAGGCTGCCCCAGACTTGAGACTAGGATATCTGTAAGCTGACTCTCCCAATGCACTAAGAAACCGCTTATGTTTTACTGGAACCCCGGATGATGCAAAAGGTTGCTGGGCTCGGCTGCTAACTGAAAGCCTGGAGGTGTGAGTCCACCCAGAGCAACTTGGAAGAAAAGTCTAGTGATCTACTTCTGAAAACTCAGGCACTGCAGAGCCTACGGACCACAGTTCTGCTCTGGCGCATGTAGGGCACTGCGAGTCAGAGTCAAATCCACAGCAACTAGGTCTTTTTAGCAAACTTCAGACGGGTTAGCAGGAGGGATCAGTCCCTGGACAAGGACATCATGCTTGGTAAAATAGAGGGTCAGCGAAAAAGAGGAAGATCCTCGACGAGATGGATTGACACAGTGGCTGCAACAATGGGCTCAACCATAACAACGATTGTGAGGATGGCGCAGGACCGGGCAGCATTTCATTCTGTGGTATGTGGGGTCACTATGCGGGGGAATCGACTCGACAGCACCTAACAACACCGTGTCCCTGTAATAAACTGTAACCATGAGTGTAACAGCTTTCCTGAGCTCTGTTAACCTAGGGAACCACCTGAAGTGAACGTAAGAGTAGTTTCGGGGAACCTCAAACTCAGGAGAGGGCTGGAGAGGGAAGCATCGAGTTAAGGACATTATAAATGAGTGAACCACGATGGCATTCTGTGACCAGATGGAGGGGAGGGACGCACAGGGGTGACTCGGAGCAGAAGCTGACGCTCTGAAGCTGAAGTTCACAAGGACGGGGGCTCCGTTCAAGGAACTGTCTTTCCTTCCACAGGGCCTGGCACGCAGGTGGCCAGGTATGCAGTTCTCAGCCTAAAATCAGCGTCTGAACCCAGGAGCTGCGAACGGCGTATCACTCTGGAATGACTCACAACAAAAGCCTTGTATAATCCCAGGAATACATTCTATATTAAAGCATATTTTAAATGAAACGATTATAAATCCCAGTCCATTATTGCAAAACATGAGTTGCACAGAAACATCAGCCTAGAAGGGAATTTCCTTGAATTAATACACGAACGCAGACGATGAAAAACCAGATTTTCTGGCTAGGAATTAACATGCAGAATGAGTCAGGGCATTCTTGCCTAGTCCCGTGTGTGCAACGTGATGGACTCCTTGAAAGAACCCGCTGCTCGTTGAGAGAGGGCTGAAGTGCCAGCTTGCTCTCGCTGCTCTGCCCCTCTGGACGCTGTCCCAACCTTGCGGTCAGTGTTGTTACTCACTCGCTTGCGCCCACGCTGGGCAGTGCTGGGAGCGTCAGCTGGCCACCGGGGTGAGGATGCTGCTCGAAGAAGCCAGGCAGCCTTGTGTGGGCCAGGGGTTGCCAGAGTCATCGAATGCTTGGTTCGAGTGAAGAAAGGGAAGGGTCAGCCAGAGAGGGAGAGAGAAGGAAAGAGGGAGAAGGGGTGGGGGGGAGGGAGAGAGAGGCCCCCAGGCAGAGAAGAGGAAGAGGAGAGGGCAAGGAAAGGGTGCTGGGGGTGGAGAAGATGGGGCAAGCACACGCAGCAGCCCGCGAGGCTAGCCGACCCTCAGGATCCTGGGGTCTGCCGTGGGGACAGAAAGGAGCACACGCAGCAGCCC
>NW_004444008.1:2083484-2085683 GCF_000243295.1 Trichechus manatus latirostris | reverse complement strand
CGAGGCTAGCCGACCCTCAGGATCCTGGGGTCTGCCGTGGGGACAGAAAGGAACACACCAGTGGCAGGGCTCCAGGAAAGAGGTGGGCCATCCTGGGCTTTTCACTGGCGAAGCCTCTGTGCACAGCTGTTCCTCGTTCCTGCGGGAAGTGAGCACAATCCAGCACTCAAGAACACCACGTAAACAGGGAGGACGGTGGCGATGGGGCTGGAGGTGAAGAAGACAGTGCCCACTATCGGGCGGCAGCTCCCCGAGACAGCTACCCCACCCACCCCTCCGCGCCCCTCGGATACCCCAGTAGAAGTCTGCCCTCCGCCTCACAATGTCAACAGTCCAGTGAAAACCTGGGTGTTTTCTCCCAAAGACGCAGCTGCCGACTTGCTCAATGTCACCAGCTACGCTTGGCCTCACTTGACATCGTGATGTTTGAAGGCTGAGGGCAGAGTTAGAAGGGGGTGATGCAGAGCCCAGCACTTGTTATTCGTGGAGGTTCTCCTCCTGTCCCAGCCGGCCGGCCAGCTGGGGAACCTCCGAGCGTGCAAACAGCCGTCTGGATGAAGCGGCAGCTCCCACGGGGAAGATGCAGGTGTGAATAGCTGTGGCTTTGGAAAGAGCTCTGCCACGAAAAAGCAGGACGCAACAAGTGTACAATGGGCAGAAGAAAATATTAACCATCAGGCCTTGGGAGTCCTTACAACCACACGACGACATCGTATACCCAGAAGCAACAGACGTTTACCTTCCTTACCACATCGGCACATGTGACCCATCAGGCCCCGATTGGTAGCGGGTGTATGGCGGAGCAACGCCACACACCACAGTTATGTGGAAGGGCGCTCACCCCCTCAAACTCGCCCTCGGGAATAGCTTTTCCCGAATCAGAAACGATCTCACTGGTAAACAGCTAATGAGTTCCTGTGTCAGTAATGACACACACCGATCAAGACCATTTAATAAGGAACCTCTCTGATAATCATCTCACGTGCCTTTAAGAAGAGTGGGACAGTCTTTCCCTTCACTGGTCTCCGGCTGTTTTGGGCCAAAGCGAGAAGCCCTGGCAGCCAGTCCAGAGATGCCAGAGAGCAGTGAGCCCCACGAGGAAGAACCCCCCGCCTCAGTCATTTAAGGACGAAAACCAGGCAGAGACAAATCCCGTCTCCCCAAACAGAACAGCAGGCACTTCCAGAGTTGGGCCCATCTTCACCCCAGATCTGCCCAAGACCCCCCTCTCCACCCAGGAGGGGTCGCCGGGAAACAGGACACTTCAGAAATAGTCAACACAGCTGAGACAGAGAGAAAAGCGAAGCCAGAAACTGCGGGCTTTGTTTCTCAAAGCCCTGACTAATCCCAGCCACATTTGGGAAGGAAGGAGCCCAGTTGTTTTGCGATAGGTCTCCAAGTAAATTATCCTCCGGGAGTATTTAAAGCTGCATGTAAACGCGGACGCCATGTAAACCAGTGGGGGAGAAAACAAAACAGTTGCTGCCGAGTGAATTCTGACTCAGGGTGACCCTGTCTGTGTCAGAGCAGAACTGTGCTCCACAGGGTTTGCAATGGCTTCTTCCTCAGCAGTAGATCATCAGGCCTTTCTTCTGAGGTGCCTCTCTGGGTGAACTTGAACCTCCAACCTTCAGGTTAACAGCCGAGCGTGGTAACAGGAATGAAGCTGTACGAATATGTCCTGTTCCATCCCTCCCACACAAGACAGCAAAATGTTTTCCGAGCTGCAAAAAGGACAGGAGCAGAGGGAGAAAAGGCAAGGGGCCAAAATGACTTCTTTATTAAAGCAAACAAGTTGTCAAAAACTAAGTAGCGGCTCAAAATGAGCAGTTTCTAAAATGGGCGCTGTCTCAGTCATCTCGTGCTGCTCCAACAGAAACACCACAAGTGGATGGCTTTACAAAGAGAAGTTTATTCTCTCACAGTCCAGTAGGCTACAAGTCCAAACTCAGGGCATCAGCTCCAGGGGAACGCTTTCTCCATCGGCTCTGGAGGAAAGTCCATGTCATCAGTCTTCCTTTGGTCTGGGAGCTTCTCTGCGCGGGAACCTCAGGTCCAAAGGACGCGCTCTGCTCCCGGCACTGCTTTCTTGGTGGTGTGAGGTTCCCATGTGTCTCTGCTCACTTCTCTCTTTTATATCTCAAAAGAGATTGCATTAAGACACTAATCTTGTCAACCTCATCAGTATAACCTCATCAC
>NW_004444008.1:2076420-2083384 GCF_000243295.1 Trichechus manatus latirostris | reverse complement strand
ACAACACATAAGGACATCACATCAGATAACACAATCATACAATACTGGGAATCATGACCTAGCCAAGGTGCTACACACATTTTTTGGGGGACACAATGCAATCCATGACAGGCTCTCTCCCACCAGGGTCCATGAACAGTGAGCATTTTCTTATCCCTGCCCGGAAACCATATTTCAAAGAGCAGCCTCTCTTTTCAGGCAGGCAATTGGAAGGACTTGCACAAGTGGTTAATTTGCAAAGGCAATTGGCCTCTCAGCTTTCATGTTGACAGCAAAATTGATCCATCCTTTGAAGACGGAAATCTCCAAAGCCAGAGAGAGAGGGTGTCTGAGGCCCTCCGGGAAATGTGGACTCTGAATTCCCACTCACTCAGAAAACTGCGTCCAAATGTAAGCCGTCCCCAGCCCACACAAAGAAACTCAACAATCACTATTTAATGCTGAGAAAAAATTATACAACTCCTCTGACAATATATGAGATTATTGTGGGGTTGAAATGAAACTTGTAAAAAGAGACCCAGCGTGTGTCAGAGCAGAGGTGTGCTTCACTGGGTTTTCAATGGATAATTTTTCGGAAGTAAATCACCAACATTTCAGTCAGTAGCCAAGTGCTTAACAGTTTGTCACCCAGAGACTGTACAAGGAAAGTTGTTGTTGCTGGGTGCTGTCGAGTCGGTTCCAACTCATAGGAACCCTGTGTACAACAGAATGAAACACTGCATGGTCCTGTGCCATCCTCACAATCATTGTAATGCTTGAGCCCATTGTTGCAGCCACTGTGTCAATCCATCTCTTTGAGGGTCTTCCTCTATTTTGCTGACCCTCTACTTTACCAAGCATGATGTCCTTCTCCAGGGACTGGTCCCTCCTGATAACGCGTCTGAAGTTCGTGAGACAAAGTCTCGCCATCCTCACTTCTAAGAAGAAAGACAGACTTGTTCCTTCTCTGGCAGTCTATGGTATATTCAATATTCTTCGCCAACACCACAATTCAAAGGCGTCAGTTCTTTTTCCATCTTCCTTATTCATTGTCCAGCTTTTGCACGCATAGGAGGTGACTGAAATTACCATGGCTTAGGTCAGGAGCACCTTAGTCCTCAAAGTGACATCGTTGCTTTTCAACACTTTAAAGAGGTCTTTCTGGAGCAGATTTGCCCAGTGCAATGCACCTTTTGATTTCTTGTCTGCTGCTTCCATGGATGTTGACTGTGGATCCAAGTAAAATGAAATCCTTGACAACTTCAATATATTCTCTGTTTATCATGTTACTTATTGGTCCAGTTGTTAAGGATTTGTGTTTTCTTTATGTTGAGGTGTAATCCATCCTGAAGGCTGTATGTAGTCTGATCTTCAACAGTAAGTGCTTCAAGTCCTCTTCCCTTTCAGGAAGCAAGGTTGTGTCATCTGCATAACGCAGGTTGTTAATGATTCTTCCTCCAATCCTGATGCCCCTTTCTTCGTCATATAGTCCAGCTTCTCAGATTATTTGCTCAGCATACAGATTGAATAGGTATGGTGAAAGGATGCAACCCTGACACACACCTTTCCTGACTTTAAACCATGCAGTACCCCCTTGTTCTGTTCAAACAACTGCCTCTTGATGTATGTACCCGTTCCTCATGAACACAATTAAATGTTCTGGAATTCCCATTCTTCTCAATGTTATCTATAATTTGTTATGACCCACACAGTCGAATGCCTTTACCTGGTCAATGAAACACAGGTAAACATCCTTCTGGTGGCGAAATGAACGTAGCAAACTGCAAACAGGGGTGTGCTTTCTCTGCTAAGGCAGAGAGGAAGGGCCTAGCTTCTCCTGTCATCCTTCACTGTACAGAAAGAGGAGACTGTCCGCCACAAAATAAACCCACCACTGACACCAGTCCGGCCCCAGAATGAAGCTGACCTAAGGCGGACAGAGGCTTGATGCCTAGGGGTAAAGGAGGAACGCAGCTCACGCATCCCCGAGAGACCACTGGCTGACTGTGAAATTCCCAGGAATTGTTAGTGAAATGATGGTGGTGTTGCGTGCCGTCCAGGGGCAGATTACCCAGCAAGCAACGTAAGCACAGACTTACTTGTGCTTACTTACTAATCTGTACTGACCAATTTCACATGAGTTATTGGTCAGTACAGATTAGTAAGCAAGCACAAGTAAGTCTGTGCTTACCTTGCTTCCTAAGTAATCTGTCCCTGTTAAGGATTGTATATTTGAAAAGAGGCTTTGATTCTGTAGGAAGGTGCTGCGGGGTTGGGAGAAGGACAGATGTCAGCTGTATCTAGTCACAGAATCTTTGATGTGGTAAAAAAATGTGAAATGGTTCACTACAGATAATCTGGTAAGCAAGGTAGGTGCTGTGCTTTCCTTGCCTACTAGATAATCTGCCCCCAGTGCCATGAAGTCTATACTGACTCATAGCAACCCTAAAGCACAGAGCGGAACAGGTTTCCAAGGCTGTAATCTTTATGGGAGCAGATCGCGGGGTCTTTTCTCCCACAGGACCAACCTTTCGATTAGCAGCTGAGCGCTTAATCACCGTGCCACCAGGGCCCCTAAATGAAACAGTTAGTGGTTAAATCAATCCAAAAACTTTTCCTAAAAAAGGAACACGTAGCAGTGTTTTAAAAGTCTCTAGCCACAAAGGATGCCTCCTTCAGACTCACCAAGAGCAGAGCTGTCGAGAAAAGGGGAACAGAATGAGGCGGAAGCTCAGGGGAGCACGCTGCGGGGGCCGCTCCTGGGTCCCCCCGGCAGTATTTGTCTTATGTCCTGAATCTACACAACTGTGGTACGCGGTGTACGATCACCTGGGCCAGGCAAACCAACGTTTTTTGTTTTCTAACTTACCGTGCCTCAGAGACGGCCTCCGGCGCATCCCCAACTGGAATTCATCTGAACTCGTGAATTATTCTATCTTTGACTGTCGATTTTTTATGGATTATCTTTTTCTTTCTTTTTTAACTTTCAAAGTAATTTTATTATTGATCTTATTTTTTCCTTTGTAAACCAGAAATACATGTTGTTAATCCTTTTAATAACTCTCTACTCTCCCCTCCCCCAGTCAATACGGACTCACAGCGACCCCATGTGTTACAGAGCAGGACTGCTCCGTAGGGTTTTCTTGGCTGTCATCTTTACGGAAGCAGATCGCCAGGCCTTTCTTCCACAGTGTCGCTGGGTGGATCTGAACCGCCAACCTTAGCTAGTAGACAAGTACAAACCGTTTGAGCACCCAGGGCCCTTCCCTCTTGTCCCTGATGACCTCTAATCCACCTTCTGTCTCTATACGTTGCCCTATTCTAGGTATTTCACAGAACCAGATCATACAACATTTGTCCTTTTGTGTACAGCTTACTTCACTCAGCAAAGGGTCACCAAGAGCCACGTATCAGGACTTCAATTCTCTTTATGGCTGAGTAATATTCCACTGAGGAGCCCTAGTGATGCGGTGGTTAAAGTGCTTGGCTGCTAACCAAAAGGTCGGCAGTTCGAACCCACCAGCTGCTCTGCAGGAGAAAGCTATGGCAGTCTGCTTCCATAAAGACTACAGGGACTGTTCTACTCTGTCCTATAGGGTCGCTCTGAGTTGGAATGGCCTTACAGGAATGGGTTTGGTTTTTCTTTTGTAACATTCCATTGTCTGACACACCACATCAGTCTGTCCATTCATCTGTTGAGGGACACTTCTGTAGTTTCCACTTTGGGCCCTGGGGAATGATGCTGTGGTGTATAAGTTTTATTCATTTTACATGGCACGTGATGATCTGGGCCGTGCAGATGAAGTGTGGAATTAGAACACAAACCATCATGTTGTTTTCTGGTGGAAGCTAGAATGTTCGCCTCTCGGACGACGTGAAGAATGAATGACTTTTAAATCCTTCTGGAGGCGGTCCCTCAGACCCGCGGGGTTCTCGGCTCTCAGCGGCCACCGTGGCCTGAAGAAGGAGGTGCGTGTGCATCTGGGTTTGCACTATGGTTGCAGCGCGCAGGCAAACCACTCGGGGACAGGGCCATTCCGCCTGAGCACCGTTCACGTGTTGGAGGCAACCGAGCGCTGGGCGCTAACCGCAGCTCTGGGTGTCACATAACCACAAATCTAACTCTACTCTGTGGGCTATCCCCCACCATGAACAGGGATAAAAACAAGAAACAGGCTGGTACGTGACGGGCCAGGTGGCGACCTGTCTTCCTGTGAGCATCGCTGTGTTTGGAGTGTGCACACGCGTGGGGGAGCAGAAACGTCTTCACTTTATTTTCTGTATCTGGCATCCTCTCCAGTACACACTGTACTGAACCTGCCTCCTGAGCAAAGGAACAGCGCGGCTTCACCAGACCTAAAAACAACCTCGGTGCTGCCTGCGACCCGTCGCCATGCCTCAGCCCATTCTGCTGCTCCATCAGAGATCCGTCCCATCAGGAGGGACCCCTGAAATGGAGCCGGAGGCCAGGGTCCTGGTGCCAACCTGCCGCAGAAATGGCCCCTTTGTAAGCCAAGGCTTTCTTCGATGTTCTTGGTGGCATACCCTCGGAAAATGCAGCTGGGAGCTTGACCTGATGGTGCCCGTCAACTCTGTCCTTCTCTCCAGCCTTGTTTGAGCCATTGCAGCAAACCCAAAAACCAAATCTGTTGCCATCAAGTCGATTCTGACTCATAACGACCCTATAGGACAGAGTAGAACTGCCCCATAGGGTTTCCAAGGAGCGGCTGGTGGATTCGAACTGCCGATCTTCTGGTTAGCAGCTGTAGCTCGCTGTAGCTCTTAACCACTGCACCAGCAGGGCCTAGCTACTGCACAGTGGACCTCAAACATCAAGCTGAGAGAGGAGCAATACATACTTCTAGAAACTTCTGCACTTACCTCTTATTCTCAAAGTCACAGCTAATCCCTGACCATCACGAGCGGTAGCTCACCCCATTGAACAAAGAAGGGGCCAAGTCCATTGTGAGGCGCGGGCCTCATTTTACAAAATCATGTTCCATTACTTGCACCTGACAAGCTCTGCCAACAAAGGTGGCGACAAGGTGAAGTGCTCGGGGCAACACGTGGCACAGGGAATCCCCCAGTGACTCTTGACTCACAGTGACCCCACGTTTCAGAGCAGAACTGTGCTTCATGGGGTTTGCAATGGCTGACTTTCCAAAAGTAGATCACCAGGCCTTTCTTCTGAGGTGCCTCTGGTGGACTCCAACCTCCGACCTTTCAGTTAGCAGCCAAGGTGTTCACCGTTTGGGCCACCCAGGGACCCTGAGCAAGGGACAAGGAAGGAGAGGCACAGTAGAGAATCTCGTGCCGTTTTCCTAATACTAGTTAAAAGCAAACAAACAAAAGGCAAGCCCCGTGACTCCTAAGTGGCATGAGATCAAAAGGCCCAAAGCCCTCGTGTCTTGCTCCCCAATGGCCTCAAGCACCCCCTTCCCCCCACCAGCTTCTCCCGTTTCTTGCAATCTTAAAGACTCCAGTTACTGCCCCTGGAGCAGAACTGACTTCCTTATAAACTACTTTCCTTCCTTTATAATCTAAAAACCAAAAAAAAGGACGTCGTTTTGCAGCTCCACCTGTACATTGTTTTGTGTCCATCACAGAAACGGTCCGTGAGGGTCGTTATTAACAAAACACAGAAGTACCCACACACTAGTTCCCAAACTCAGGAACAGACTGCAGCTTCTCTCACGATCACAAAAGCGTTACGTTGGGCGGCTCCCCACAAGTGTCCGTGCAGGAAAGGAGAAGGCATGGTAAGACGACAGACCCCGTGGCAGAGTCACGGACCGGGCGCAGGCACCACAGGCTTTCCTTCCACCTGCCCACATCCCGAGGCTGCGGTTCTGGCAGGCCAGCCACAGCGAGCGGGCTTCCTGGTTAGTCAGCACCCTGCCCCCTCCTTTCTAGAGAGAGAACGAAGACTGGCAGGCAGAGCGCCCAAAGAACGGGCCAGACCAGGAAGGTGGTTCCAAACCAGGACAGAGCGAGCCTGCAGTAAGAAATCACGGGAGAGAAAAAGACTATTCCGTCTGGCTGTGGAGCCACAGCGGGCTCCGAAAGTGCTCGCTCTCCCGGAAGCCAGATGCTAAAACAGGACGTGTGCATGGAAGCTGACTGAGCGCTTCAGACAGATCCGGTGGCAACATGAAAGGCAGGATTAGGCGGCACTAAACCTCCAAGCTGAACGGCAGAGAGATGGGTAATATCTGTCTGGAATGCCCAGAAGACCCTTCCAGCAGGGTTGGGGGTGCTGCAGGAGGCACAGCATCCTGGGGGCTTCAAACCACAAAGCCCCAGAGGGGCTTTCAGAGACTCGGGCTGTGGCCCCAAAGAGCAAGAGCCGCCAGCACTGGGTTTCCCAGAAGCCTGCAGTTCAGGGCTTGGCGGCACACATCCTAACTGAAGGAAACCTTTCTGGGTTTCCGCTCACCACTGAGCTCTGCGCCCCCAGCTGGACAAGGAGCCACTGTCCAGGCCCAGCCAGGAGGACGTGTGTCCAGGTCCCCGCTGGCTTCCTGGGAGGGCTAAGCTCTCCAGCCACTGTCAGCCAAGCACAGGCTCTGGGGCAGGTGAACAGCAGGGATGGGCAGGGACGAGGGGAAGGAGGGGTGACTGGAGGCAGAGAACATCCACCCCCAAACAAGAGAACTAAAAACTGGACCTTTCAGGGAGAAAGCAGGAAGGCCAGAGGAAGGGAAGAAAGGGGAGAGCTTGTGTGAGCATTCCTGGGAGCAGGGAGGACATGATTAAGGACACCTGGGACTAGCGCAGTAAGTCAAAGCAGATGTCCCCGTGTCTCAGCCTCTCCTGGTTACCAGACAGAAGGGCTGGGCAGCCTGAGGGGGCCTGAGGGGGCCTGAGGGGACCTGAGAGGGCCTGAGAGGGCCTGAGAGGGCCTGAGAAGCCTGAGGGGGCCTGAGGGGGCCTGAAGGGGGCCTGAGGGGGCTGAGGGGGCCTGAGGGGGCCTGAGGGGGGCTGA
>NW_004444008.1:2048205-2076320 GCF_000243295.1 Trichechus manatus latirostris | reverse complement strand
GGGGGGCTGAGGGGGGCTGAGGGGGCCTGAGGGGGCACAAGTGGGCCTGAGGGGGCCTGAGGGGGCCTGAGGGGGCACGAGGGGGCCTGAGGGGCCTGAGGGGGCACGAGTGGGCCTGAGGGGGCACGAGAGGGCACGAGAGGGCCTGAGGGGGCCTGAGAGGGCCTGAGGGGGCCTGAGGGGGCACGAGTGGGCCTGAGGGGGCCTGATGGGGCCTGAGGGGGCCTGAGGGGGCCTGAGGGGCCTGAGGGGGCCTGAGGGGGCCTGAGGGGGCCTGAGGGGCCTGAGGGGGCCTGAGGGGGCCTGAGGGGCCTGAGGGGGCCTGAGGGGGCCTGAGGGGACCTGAGAGGGCCTGAGGGGGCTGAGGGGGCCTGAGGGGGCCTGAGGGGGCCTGAGAGGGCACGAGTGGGCCTGAGGGGACCTGAGGGAGCATTAGTGGGCTTGAATGGGCCTGAGAGGCTTGAGGGGGCCCCAGGGGGCCTGAGTGGGCATGAGTGGGCTTCAGTGGGCCTGAGAGGCCTGCGGGCCTGAGGCGGCCCAGCTGCAACAACAAAGGCAAGAGGCTGGAACCATGGATACTTCTAAAAATAAACACAGCCATTCAGAGAGAGGCGAAAACCAGCGCTGGAGGAACGGCAAGGAGCTCTGGAGTCTGCCAGGCGTGGTCTTTTAAAACCATCCAGAAACTGCCATTCTGTGAGGTGTTTGAGCGACAACCCAGAGGCCAGCCCTACCCAGAGGGAAAAGGATCCAGCAGATCTCTTCCAAAGCGCCCTGCCCCCCCACAGTCTATGAAGGAACCAGGCTTGCCTTTGCTCTTCCCCTGAAAATGTCCTTCTTCCTGAGCACACCTCAGAGCACCCAGGACACCCCAGCTTCTAGAGTGTTAATACTGTTACCCCCAAGTTTTCTGAATGGATCCCAGCAAGTTAGCCCAAATATCCCCTCTTTCAGCGCCTGGGGAGATAGCTGGTCTGTCGGTGCTGAGAGACTGTGTCAGGATCCCGAGTTACTTTAAAGACATGGAGAGTGCAGCATCCACAATGGTGCCTGGCGAGCAGCTTTTCAACAAGACCCCCGTTCTTTGATAGGGTTTCCCAAAAGGCACCCCACAAGGGAGAAAAAAAGTTGTCAATACTCGTGGCAACCCCACGAGTCAGAAAAGAACTGTGCTTCATACGGCTTTCAATGGCTGATGTTTCAGAAGTAGATCACCAGGCCTTTCTTCTGAGGCACCTCTGGGTGGACTTGAACCTCAAACCTTTCAGTTAGTGGCCAAGCACATTAACCGTTTGCACCACCCAGGGACCCTGGCCCCAGTGTGACCCAAGTTCAGACCCAGCCACCACTCTCTAGCTATGCAGCCTGAACAAGTGGTTTAACTTTCTGAGTTTATTCTTCTGTAAAATAAGGATAAGAACAGCAACCACTTTGCAGGAAAATTATGAGGTTTCAAAAATAACACGGGCCAGGTTCCTGGCTCAGAGTTGGTGTTCATTAAACTGTCCACATTGTGATCATCATCATGAAAAACGGACGGTCAGGAGTAAATCCACTCTAATAGTCTGTGTCAGTAACTCGACCTTTCCGGGCCTCATTGCTTAATCAGTAAAATTAGGTGGGCATGACTTATGGATTGAATTGTGACCCCCCAAAAACATCTGTTGAAGCCCTAACCCCTGTGCCTGTGTGACCTCGTTTGATGAGACAGGGTCTTTCTGGGAAGATGGTATCAGTCAGGTCACGTTGCTGTTATTAGGTGCTGTCAAGTCGATTCCAACTCATAGCGACCCAACAGGACAGAGTAGAAACTACCCCAAAGAGTTTCTAAGGAGTGCCTGGTGGATTCGAACTGCTGACCTTTTGATTAGCAGCTATAGCTCTTAACTGCTACACCACCAGGGTTTCCCTACGGGACTAAGGTGAGTCCTAACCCGAACCCCTTCTGAACGGTGTCTTATAAAAGACAACAGGCATGGAGACCAAGTCACACAGGGGACGAAAGACGCTATAAGATAAAGGAGGCAGACACTTGTACATCAAGCAGCAAAGAACGCCAAGGATTGTCAGCAGCCACCAGAAGAATACTGAATATACCATGGACTGCCAGAAGAACGAACAAATCTGTCTTGAAAGAAATACAGCCCTAATGCTCCTAAGAGGCGAGAATGGCGAAACTTCATCTAATGTACTTTGGACATGTTATCAGGAAGGAGCAGTCCCTGGAGAAGGACATCATGCTTGGTAGAGGGTCAGTGAAAAAGAGGAAGATCCTCAATGAGACGGATTGTCACAGTGGCTGCAACAATGGGCTCAAGCATAACAATTGTGAGGATGGCACGGGACCAGGCAGTGTTTCATTCTGTGGTACATGGGGTCACTATGAGTCGGAACAGACTCGACCGGCACCTAACAACAACAACAATTCTGTGTTTCATAAGAAAGCCCTGTCTAGTTTCAAAGGATCACAGCCAATGAAAACCCTATGGAGAGCAGTTCCATTCTGGCACACATGGTTCAGAGTTGCTAGCAATTAGTTTGGTTTGGTTTTTGGTATTTTGCAGTTGTTCTACAGATCGCAAGATCTTAGGCAAATAAGAGAAATAAAGTAATGTCAGATCAAAACAACACCCTTTGAGCTTTAGTTACTAACCATGGATAGTTCGCGTGATGTTTATAAAGTGCCACATCAACTACTGTCCAAGTTTATTTTCAAAATCCTGATAGTTCACACAAACCATCGCTGAGACCACTCCCGAGGAGATTTTTATTTTCACGTTAGCACAGCATGAAAGGAGAATCCGGCCGTTTGACCAAGCACCGTCAAGGCACTGCTGCATTCACTGTGTCGTGTTAACAGCTCATGGGTTAAAATACCTTTTGGTAAATACACAGGAATACATGCTAACGTAACCACTAATGTGGACTTTCACATTTCACACAGAACAAAGCAATTTGTATTTAGATTCCAGCTACGTGAAACACGCGTTGTCGTTACTTATCACTGAGTTGACTTCAGCTCATGGCAACCCCAGGTGTACAGAGCAGGGTTTTCAAACTACGACATTTTGGAAGCAGATCACCAGGCCTGTCTTCCAAGGTACCTCTGTGTGGGTTCAAATCGCCAACCGTTTGGCTCATCGTCCAGCATTTAACCATCTGCCCCCCCTGGGGGCTCCATGACATACCTGGACTAGGCAGATGCACTGAGACAGAAAGCAGCTGAGTGCCTGCCAGGAGCTGGGGGCGGGGAAAGTAAGGAGTTACCACTTAAGGGGTTTCCGTTCGGGGCGATGAAACAGTCTGGCAAATAAATAGTGGTGATGCTTGCGAATATCATAAACGTCATTGGACTGTACGCTGAAAACGGTTACGGTAGCAAATTTTGTCACACGTATTTTACCACAATAAAAAGGAAACAGTTCAGATTTCAGCAAAGACCCAACCACATCTATTTCAACGCATCCTACAGATTAAATATACCCCCCAAACATGAGACAGTCTACGCAACTATGGACTTTTTAAAAGCATGTTTATGAGTTAAACATAATGGGTACATTTAAACACATAATTTCCTTCTGTCTGTTCTTGGAGATCCTAAAAACACACATAATAAAACACAGCATGCCAGAGGAAAAGGTTGCTGCTTCCACAAAGCAACGGGCACACCCTCACTGCGAGGGGGAGAAGAGGCGTGCCTTCCTCATCCTGGTGTGTCTGTCGATTCGAAACTGAGCCATATGTTCCGATTTTCTATTTCCCAGCTCCCAGAAATTATGGAATTCCTGGTCTCATGGAACTCCTTCTCCTGGCACTGAGAGTGGACCATACAATCAGATGAAAATAAACGCTACGTAAAAGCACTGAATTCCCCCGCTGGTAAGAAACTGATCGCCTTAGGCATTATGTCTTGAACAATTTAGGCTTCTTTGTTGCCTGAAGACTTAAATTTGGTGGACGCATCTATGACCCGTTCTGCTATCATCCTGAAGAACAAGCTGCCAACTTACCTCTACTTCCTGTCTTAGATTTCCCGACACCTTGCGTGGTCAGTAGCCTCTGGCTTCTCTTCAGACCTAATCTAAAGACGCCTAAGAAAACTGATCACAGATAATCTCACTGTAATCCACGTCACTCAAGGAAATCTCGCTCCTTGTCATGGGCTTCTCTGTCTATTAACCACGCACCTTGCATGGAGATTTCCCAGCCCAGAACTGAGGTTTAAAAGCTCCCGTGTGAAGACCAGCCATCCCTGGATGGTGCAAACAGTTGGTGCTCCTCTACTAACCTGAAGGTTGGTGGTTCAGATCTACCCAGCAGAACCACAGATGAAAGAGCTGGCCATAAAGAGTACAGCCAAGAAAACCCTATGGAGCAGTTCTGCTCTGTAACACATGGGGTCGCCGTGAGTCAGTATCGACCGGATGCAACATGTATGGTAGGTAGAAGAAAAGAGCAGATGGAGACCTGTTCCAGCAAAACAAAACAGATCAGTTTCTGATGGGAAAGCTGAACTCCAGGTATTGTTAAAACTTAGTTCAAAGACAAATTGCTCGCTGATCTTTCTAGAGTATACTAGAGGTAGAAGAGAACCAGATGTCACCACTCAAGACAAAGCAAATGTAACAACCAAGGCTGGCTTAGCTGATACCACCTGGGAACTTGTTCAGCAGCAGCTGTCGGCTACCTGAAATTCTCAGCCGAGACCTATTATTACTAATGGCCCAGGGAAGACAAGGCCTTTAACGGGAAACTGAAAAATCAATTCTCTGCTGCCCAATAATGGTGGCTCGGACAGTGGGATGGTAAGGGGAATTATCTTTTTCCAAACAAAGGTCCACAGTCACCGGGGTCTCACAGCAGCAATAACCTAGTCCTAAATCCCTGCTCGGAAGCACCCCCTGCAGCACGGACAGCCCCGGCACACCTTGCTACCGCCCTTCCCTGGAGAACCAACCTGAGACAGTGGTGGCCTTAGAGGTGCTCAACTGCACAGAGATGTCACTTTGAGGACTACGGCGCACCTGACCCGAGCCACAGTGCTTTAAATCACCTCACGTGTGCAAAAGCTAGACAATGAATAAGGAAGACGGAAGAATTGATGCCTTTGAATTATGGTGTTGGCGAAGAACATGGAATATACCATGGACTGCCAGAAAACAGAAACAAATCCGTCTTGGAGGAAGCAGAACCAAAATGCTCCTTGGGAGTGAGGACGGTGAGACTTCCACTCGCTTATTTTGGACATATCATCTGGAAAGACCAATCGCTAGAAAAAGAACATCGTGTTTGGTAGAGGGTCAGTGAAAACAAGGGAAACCCTCCATAAGATAGACTGACAGTGGCTGCTACAATGGGGTCAAACGTACCAACGATCATAAAGACGGCACAGAACGGGGCAGTGTTTCGTTCTGTTGTACACAAAGTTGCCATGAGTGGGAGCCAATTCAAGCAACTAACAACAACAACAACTACACAAGTGCACAGGGAGGGGACAGTGGCAGAATCAGCCCTGATCAGAGACCACCAAGGAAGAAGCACGCAATCAATTTCCTTTTAATCTGCAAGAACATGGGTGCAGTCCAAATTGCCAGGTGTGTTTGCACGCACCTACACACATGTACGCTCTCCCCGAATGCTGGGCGTCTACCCTCCCGAGTGCCAAGGAAGGGACTTGTGCTCTGTCCTATGACATCTGAGTTAGCCTTGGTGAACAGGCAACCAGGTAACCAGGGACCAAAGAGACACTGGAACAAGGACACCATAAAGGATAAAACACAGGGAAGTCTGTTATCCCCTACATATTCCCATCACTATGAAGGCTACTGGCATGGACTGAACTGTGTACCCCAAAAACATATGCTGAAGTCCTAACACCTGTACCTGTGGATGTGACCCTGTTTGGAAATAGGGTTTTTCTTTTGCTATGTCAATGAGGTCCTACTAGAGTAGGGTGGGTCCTAAACCTAATCCCTTTCAAGTGGTGTCTTATAAAAGAGAGGGTGGACACAGACACAGGGCCACACACACAGGGAGAAGCCAAAAGCCATGTGAAGATACATCTACAAGTAGCCAAGAAACACCAAGAAAACTGGGCTACCGACAACCAGGGCTGCCAACAAAAAAAGGGAAGGACCCTCCCTGGAGCTGATGGCCAGATGGACTTCTGGCCTCCACAACCGCGAGACGATAGATTCCTGCTCTGAAAACCCACCTACTTGGCATCTTTGTTACAGCAGCACTAGGAGACTCAAACGTTTCCTTTGCTACCTATAGTCTTGGCTTACGGAGATGAGGATGCCATGACCAATCAACTCCAACCCCAGACTTTCCCTGCTCGCCTCCTGGAAGCAACCGTACCCCGAGTCTGAACTAAATGCCAGGCCGGTCTTCCCAAAAATTACCTCTCAAAAAATAAGGAAGCACGTTATATCTGAGCTCTCACAAAAACGCATATCATGGGGAACTCTAATTTATTTAGAACAAGAGAGTTCTATTTGGGAAAGACACTGCCTAAAAAATATAGAACAAATCCTCACGTTTCTGATACAACCAGCACTCAGTAAAACTTCCTGGAGACACCTAAGGGAGGGAGAGGAAGATTCCCCAATACTCTTACCTTTCAGCGAGTTGCTTTAATCTAGGAGGCATGATCCTGTATAAATGCTGGACGTTGACTAATTAAGTAAAATCGTTGGCAGCCTTTTAGGGGGTGAAGGAGGGACCAGGACAATAACATTAATAATTAAGCTGTTTTCTTTTTTGTCTTTTCAGAACATAGCTATATGCAATCATTCTACAAAGAAAGGTCCTTTATTCTAGACATAAAATAAACACAGTGGGCTTGCTATAAAAATAAAGCAGCCAGACTCTACACAAGAACGCTGTAGCTAAAATCGGACACTCTCATTTTGCCTGGGAAATGATAGGTTCTGCAGGTGCTCTGGCAGCCGACGCCCCCGCTGCCTGCACCTTCATCTGCCAGTCCTCGCCCAGGGACACTCAGGCTAGGAAATGGTGACCTGGGTTTAATATTCAGGCAGCCAAGTTCAACAGGCAGCTCCAAGCCAACAGGCGTAGCCATTCAACTGGACTTGAACACCACACCTCCTGTTATGACTTGAATTTTCTCCCCAAAAATATGTGCTGCATTCCTAACCCCTATACTGTGGTTGATCGGTCATTTCTCAAGCTGAAAGAATTGAAGAAAAAATTCAAGTCTTGAGTTGCAATATTGAAGGATTCTACAGGGAAAATATTAAACAATGCCAAAAGCATCAAAAGAAGATGGAAGGAATACACAGTCACAGTAACAAAAAGAATTGGCTGATGTTCAGCCATTTCAGGAGGTAGCATATGATCAAGAACCAATGGTACTGAAGGAAGAAGTTTAAGCTGCACTGAAGGCATCGGCAAAAAACAAGGCTCCAGGAATTGAGTGAATACCAGTTGAGATGTTTCAACAAACAGATGCAGCACTGGAAGCGCTAACTCATCTATGCCAAGAAATTTGGAAGACAGCTACCTGGTCAACTGACTGGAAGAAATCCATACTTATGCCCATACCAAAGAAAGGTGATCCAACGGAATGTGGAAATTATTAAACAATATCATTAATATCACTCACAAGTAAAATTTTGCTAAAGATCTTTCAAAAGTAGTTGCAGAAGTACATCAATGGGGAACTGCCAGAAATTAAAGCTGGATTCAGAAGAGGGCGTGGAACCAGGGGTATCACTACTGATGTCAGATGGATTCTGGCTGAAAGCAGAAACTACCAGAAAAATGTTTGCCTGCGTTTTATTGACTACGCAAAGGCATTCAACTGTGAGGATCATAACAAATTATAGATAACATTGAGAAGAATGGGAATTCCAGAACACTTAATTGTGCTCAGGAGGAACCTATACTTAGAACAAGAGGCAGTCGTTCGAACAGAACAAAGGGATACTACATGGTCTAAAGTCAGGAAAGGTGTGTGTCAGGGTTGTATCCTTTCATCATATTTATTCAGTCTGTATGCTGAGCAAACAATCCGAGAAGCTGGACTATATGAAGAAGAACGCAGCATCAGGGTTAGAAAAAGACTCATTAACAACCTGTGTTATGGAGATGACACAACCTTGTTTGCTGAAAGTGAAGAGGACTTGAAGCACTTACTGATGAAGATCAAAGACTACAGCCTTCAGTATGGATTACACCTCAATATAAAGAAAACAAAAATCCTCACAACTGGACCGATAAGCAACATCAAGATAAACAGAAAAGATTGAAGTTGTCAAGGACTTCATTTTACTCGGATGCATAATCAACACCCAAGGAAACAGTAGTCAAGAAAACAGAGGACACATTGCATTGGGCAAATATGCTGCAAAAGATCCCTTTAAAGTATTAAAAAGCAAAGACGTCACTTCGAAGATGAAGGTGCTCCTGACCCAAGCCATGTTTTTTTTAATCGCCTCATATTCATGCAAAAGCTCGACAATGGATAAGGAAGAACGAAGAATTGATGCATTTGAATTATGGTGTTGGCGAAGAATACTGAATATGCCATGGACTGCCAAAAGAAGGAACAAATCTGTCTTAGAAGAAGTACAACGAGGATGCTCCTTAGAAGGGAGGATGGTGAGACCTCGTCTCACATACTTTGGAAATGTTGTCAGAAGGGATCAGTCCCTAGAGAAGGACATCATCTTGACAAAGTAGAGGGTCATCGAAAAAGAGGAAGACCCTCAACAAGATGGACTGACACAGTGGCTGCAACAATGAGCTCAAGCATAACAATGATCAGGAGGATGGTGTAGAACCGGGCAGTGTTTCGTTCTGTTGTACATAAGAGCACTATGAGTTGGAACCAACTAGAGGGCACCTAACAACAACATACCTATAGATGTAATCCCATTTAAGAATGGATTTTATTTGTTATGTTAATGGAGCGATATCAGGGTAGAGTGTGTCCTAAACCTAGTCACTTCTGAGTTATACAAAGAGCAGATTAAACACAGAACTAAGTACATGCGGGGGAAGACAGATGTCACATGAGGCTTGCCAAGGAACTGGGGAATGCCAGGGCAACAGAAGCTGGAAGAGACAAGGACCTTGTCCCAGAGCCAACAGAGAGTGAGTCTTGCCCTAGAGTTGGTGTCCTAAAGTCAGATTTCCAGCCTCCTGAACTGTAAGAAAATGAATTTCTTTTCTTTAAAGCCACCACTCATGATATTTCTGTTACAGCAGCACTAGGAGACTAATAAAAAGCCCCACTCTAAATCATGGACCACCTCATCTCGAGACCCTTCACTAACTAAACGGTGAAGACCCCATTCCCAAATACAGCCACATACTGAGGTTCTGGGTAGACACTATTCAACGCAGTGGTTAAGAGCTCAGCTGCTGACCAAAAGGTCAGCAGCTCAAATCCACCAGACGCTTCTTGGAAACCCTATGGGGCAGCTCTACTCTGTCCTATAGGGTCGCTATGAGTCCGAATCGGCCCCACAGCAACAGGTATACCTACTATTCCCCAGTGGGCCTCCTCCAAGTCTTGTTTTAACAAGTTCCCCAGGTGACTCCTATGAAACCTTCAGCCTACCTGTGAGCCAGCATTTGAGAAATTCTCTAATTTTCAGGCCAAAGCCAGAGTCGTATATAAAATATAGTGACCCCCCACCCCATCAAGGGCCAAAAACTCTGTATTTTCCCAGAGAGTCTTGAAACCATTGAGAGAAACATAATCATCAAAAAAAGAAATGTTTCTCTGTCTGGAGCAAGGGAGAATGAAGAAAACTAAAGACACAAGGCAAAGATGAGTCCAAAGGACTAATGGACCACAACTACCGCAGCCCCCACCAGACTGAGTCCAGCAAAACTAGATGGTGCCCGGCTACCACTACCGACTGCTCTGATAGGGATCACAATAGAGGATCCCGGGCAGAGCTGGAGAAAATTGTAGAACAAAATTCAAACTCACAAAAAAAGACCAGACTTACTGGTCTGACGGAGACTGGAGAAACTCCGAGACACTCTTTTGTACTGAAGTCACTCCTGAGGTTCACCCTTTAGCTAAAGATTAGACAGGCCCATAAAACAAACAATGATACAGGTAGCTCAACCATGTATATGAGGGTAAATGGGCACACCACCCCAGGGGCAAGGACAAGAAGGCAGGAGGGGACAGGAAAGCTGGATGAATGGAAATGGGGAACCCAAGGTTGAGAAGGAGAGTGTTGACACGTCCCGGGGCTGGTAACCAATGTCACAAAACAGTATGTGTACTAATTGTTTAATGAGAAACTAATTTTCTCTGTAATTCTTCACCTAAAGCACAAAAAAAAAAAAGAAAGAAATGTGTTAAGCACCCAAGACATGGCAGGCTACACTTACTATAGCCAATCACAGTCCACTGGGCTGGCCACCATGATGATCTTTAATCACATCACACTGTTTTGGGTCTTGGGCAAAAGTATCATTCACTGCCTAGAGAGTCCAGGTAATATCTGAGCAGGTTCTGGAAGCACAAAGAATTTCCTATTAAAGACCTCATCTTAGCTGCTCTTTGCTTTTGCCCCCAGATAGTAAGTTTCAAAGAAAAAAACAATCAACGATTGCTGAGTAGCTCCGGGCTCTTCTCTTAACGCCCATTTCTGTGTCTCTAAGCAGGTCTTGTGTGTTTTTCTTCTCTTACCTTCAACTCATTTTTAAACTAGATTGTTTTAAAATGAAGACTAAATAAAGTTTTCCTTAGATTTAAACAAAAAAAATCAGACTACGGCTAATTTTTACTTTATCTTGAGGGAAATGGGGGGCCAGCGAGGTCTGAAAACTGGGGGTGCAAGGATCTGACTGCAGAGTACAATGGTCAGCTGGGCACCAGGACCAGGAGGATCACTTGGGAATTGGGATTAAACTAGTAGGAGTTAGAGGAGTCACCAGGCCAGGCAGTGGTTGAAGAGAATGGAAAAGAAGGACTAGATTATTTGGGCCGGGGGGTGGGTGAGATTTGGTGGCTGACTATTAAAGAGGACTGAAGGATAGAATTTAGAATGATTGAGGTTTCCCACTCAGGAAACTAGGTACATGTGTTTACAGACAAAGACAAGGAAACACAGCTACCAAAGAGTCATTCAGGGAGTGAGTACAACCTGCTCTTGCATTTCTATAAAGTTAATATTTCCAATGTTTATCATAAATATCTGAGGGCTAATGATCTGGCATGGGTTTCACCTGGCCAGCTGGCTGTTTTTCCTCATTCCTCCTCTTCCCACTCAGCATCGATAACTGGCAGACACTCCCAATGAGTATTTCTAGAATACTCCCCGAACTCACCGCCCGGGGCTGCGGCCGTGCCTGTGTTTTCAGACTGTGCATCTCAGATTTATCACACGAATGGGCAGATGAGAAGGAAAGGAGCAGGAGATTAGGCAATGACAACACAGAGATGAGTCTCGTTATTCTTCACGGGCATGAAAAGACAACAGGCAGAGGCATTCCCATATGTGATGGTTCAAATCAAGTCTTCTCCCCAGATGACGAGTTTCAGCCCCTCCTACTTCATAAGACATTTAAACAAAAGGACCTGGATGCCAGCAGCAGGGAAGTGAGTTGCATAAACTGTTCTAGGACGGATAAGCCTTTACTGATTCCTGGGTTATGACTCCAGACACTTTCCATTTCCACAGGTGGAAGCTTTAGGGCATTCGTTGGAGGACTCTCAGTTTCTGTTTGGCCATCCCACTTTGCAGACCTCCACGGCTGGCCAAGGGAACACCCGTGGAAAAAGCTTCTTCATTTCCTGGCAAAGACTACAGGGTTATAAGCATGGGTGGCTTTCCATCTTGGCAGAATTTGGTAAATAAATCAGCCCCAAAAGCCCAAAAGCCTGAATCAAGTCACGGCAGGTCACAGTGGCTCTGTGCCTACAGGTGGGAGCCACAGTGGGAGGAGCAGTCCCAGCAGGCCTCAGCCCGTCAGGGCTGGCGTCCTGCGAGGCTGGTCACCCCTTCAGGATTACTAAATGCTACAAATCAGGGAACAGTGCAGATGAAAGTTTTACAGGTTTAGTAGTAATGACACCATCCAGGACACTAGAACTTCCAAAGCCCTAGAACTCACAAAGTGTACCTAATCTTTCCAACACCCCAGTGAGCTAGGTAAGGAGTCTTATTATCCCCATTTGATGGAAAGCAGACAGAGGTAGGAAGCATTGCTCGGGGCGACAGGAAGGCCAGCAATACTCGCATCCTGGGAGCACCAACCCAGAAGGGAGCAGCAGCGCCGTCGCTAACTCATGATGCTGAGTCAAAGGCAGGACACAGGTCCTCCACAGAGTCTCTCATAATTCAGAAATGAACTTATAATTAGGTTGTATTTAAAACAAAAACGGAGACATTGTTTTTTGTGGGAGCTTTAATAGCAGTCAATGACAGTAATCTGGCCAAATTAGAAATGTCTGACGAGAAGCTGAGCGGACTCGTCCATTACTGCAGCATAGACTGTGTGCTTTGGACAAACCTCACCCAGACCTGAATGAGCCTTCCCGGGGCTCCCCCCTGACCAGGGCCCTTACCTTCCAGTGTTTTTCCTGGTAACCTAAAAAGACCAGCTAGGGGCATGCAACACCCCTTGGCATTGTTTCGATCCTCTTTTAAATAAATAGCAATGTTTTTACGAATATCTGTTCATTGTTAAGAAAGTCTGTAAAGCACATAAAAGTAAAAACAAAGTAGCACTAGTGAAAGTGCCGGGGGTGGATTAAGTCATTTCTGGTAATAACTGTGTGTGTGTTCTACCCATAAATTTCTTCTGCACGCAAATCGATTTCTATTGCATAAAATCGGGACTGTCCTTGTTGTTAGTTGCTATGGAGTCAGCTCCGACTCAAGGAGACATCATGTAAAACAGAAGGAAACGCTGCCCAGTCCCGCACCGTCTTCATGATCACTGGGGCGTGCGTCTGAGCCTGTTGTTGCTGCCCGTGTGTATACAGTTTAAATGGCTACACAGCATTCCATTGATCAGTGGTGGCCACTCATTCAGCCAATCTCCAGCTATTGAACGTACTGGTAGTTTCCAACTACTGCTAACAGAACACCATGGTAAACATCCTTTCTCATAAACCTGTATGAATTTTTCTGAGTATTTTCTAAGGGTAAATTTGTAGTAGACAAACCACCATATCAACAGATTCGTATCTGTAAAGCTTTTCATGCAATCCGCCACACTGTGCTTCAGCAATGTTTTATCAATTTCCAATGTCATCTGCTTTAAGAGGCTAATTTTCCTGACCCCTCCAGAATTCTTATGTCGTGGGGCTGAGGAGTGGCAATGGGATGTAAATCATGGCAAGGCGGCTTGGTGTGAAGCCACGTTTCCAGGCAGCAAGACTGCAGTTAGCTGGAGTGTTTATCTGCGGTGGCCAGCGAGGGCCTCCAGGGCAGAAGGCAGAGAAAGCTGACATTTCCCCATCCCCACAAAAGCCACCACCATTATCACTCAGCTATTAAAAATTAACACGGGTGGCCCGTTTTACATGAGAGATTCAGTAACATTGCCCAAGGTGCTGTTGGCAAGTGGGGGGCTGGATGGCCCCCTGCTGTCCCCCGACCCCACGGGAACGTGAGTAGGAATCCTCGGAGTGCCAGGGCACACAGAGGGAGCACACGAGGCTCTTTCTGTTCACCACAGTTTGCCCTCCTCTTCTTCTTCCAAATGACAGCTGGCAGAAAAGCCCCAATCCAAATCCAAAGCCATCTCCGCCTGCCATGAGCCCCTCCCGGGCCTGCACTGGGGGAGTGCTCGCTGAGAATTCCAGGCATCTGGACACTCTTACTTGGCCCCTGAGGCAAGAACGCTGAGAGGCAGCCTTGAGTCAGAGGGCGTGGGTGTCAGTCCTGCTCTGCACCCCCTGTGTGGCCAGGGGCTGGCTGCCTGGTCCTCGTCTGTCTCACTGAGATCAATGAGCATTGAGGGGACCCCCGCTTGTGGAGGGAGGCCCCCAAGTCTGGACCGTAGCAGATGCTCAAGAAATGGCAGCCTTCGAGGTGGGCATGTCAGGGAAAGTCTCGTTATTCCAAACAAGGCAATGGTGAGCACGTACGAGGATCTGCCTCAGAGAGGACATGAGGAAATCTGGCCTCCACACACAGTAAGGTCCACCACACGAGTCAGGCATTCCCCTGGCAGCCCTACCCCACGCAGCCTTACCCCAGGCTGCCTTACCCCAGGCAGCCTTACCCTAGCGGCACTGCCCCAGTGGCATTTCCCTGGCGGCACAATTAGAGAATTCCAGAAGCAGTAATTTCCGTGGCCCAGCAGTGTTTGCCTCAAAAGAACTGAGCAGCAGCATCGAGCTATGGTGACAAGCTTCAACTCTGCTTATTGTAGCTGCCATCAGGTCAGCCCTGAGTCTCGGTGACCCATGCACAATGGTCCCGCGCCATCCCCATGATCGGTCACAGATCAGCCCATTGTGATCCATACTGTTTTCACTAGCTGATTTTCAGAGGTAGATCTCCAGGCCTTTCTTCCTAGTCTGTCTTAGTGTAGAAACTCTGCAGAAACCTGTTCAGCATCAGAGCAGCACACAAGCTTCCACTAACGGATGGGTGGTGGCTGTACATGAGGCGCATTGGCCAAGAACAGAACTGGGTCTCCTGCATGGAAGGCAAGAATTCTACCACTCTGGGGAGGAAGACAAAATTGGTTCCACAACCAACTCTGCCAGGCATGACTGTGTAGCCTTGAGCAACTACCATCCTCTGGGAGCCCCATGTGCAACAGAAAGGTCATCCTAGCACCGATCAGCTGTGAACATTAACGAGATAAGTTACCTGTGTGAAGGTAACAACACCCAGCACATAACAAACAAAACACTAATGTCGGTGTCATGATAATCGTGAGGCATGCTTACCTGTCTCCCAGGGATTCCTCCTACCTGCCCTGGGAGGGTCCCACCTCTCACCACTGTGATGTTGGCCACAGTCATGGGATTTCTCTGGTCAAGCATTGTGGATGGAATGGTGTCCCCCAAAAAGATATGCTGAAATCCTAACCCCTGTGCCTGTGAACATGACTTTGTTTGGAAATGGGGCTTTTCTTTTGTATCAGTTAAGTTAAACAAAGTCATATTGGAGTGGAGAAAAAAAAACCCGTTGTCATCGAGTTGATCCCAACTCACAGTGATCCTATAGGAGGGAGTAGAACTGTTCCACAGGGTTTCCAAGGAGCAGCTGGTGGAGCAGAGTGGCCCTAATCCCGTCTGACTGGTGTCCTATGAAAGAGGAGAACAGACATGGAGAGACAGACAAAGGGAAGACAGACACCCTGGAAGGTGCATCTACAGCCACAGAATGCCCAGAGACGCCTGGGACCACTAGAAACAGAACCAGCAAGGAAGGTGTTCCCCAAGGGTCTTCAGAGACAGAGAATATGGCTTGCTGACACGCTGAATCGGACTTCTAACTGTGAGACAACTAAGTTCTGTTCTTTAAAGCCCCCCAATCGAGGTGCTTCATTACAGCAGCCAGAGGAGACATAGACACAAATGAACGTCATCGGAGTGATGGAAGCCTTTCCCAGCCCGTGCCAGGGAGATCACGTTCTCTTCCTCCTCACCATCACCAACACGGTCCCTCCAACAAGTGAGGCCCCTGAGTCCGCCGTCTGAGCAAGAAGAACAGGGAGCAGAACGTCCGCCAACCCCAGGGGCACACGGGGCAGAATGAGACCCAGACACTTGTTGCTGGAAGCTGCTGAGGTCTAGGCTCCTGTTACTGTAACAAGGTCAACACAGACAGTATTACAAATACATAGTAACAGCTCGTCAGTCTAGTTCAGTAGAGCTGGAATCAAAGGATCCTCCTCTTGGCCAGAAGCATCAACAATACTAATGAGAAGGACTTTCTCAGGGCAGGTGACAAGGGAGAATCAGGGTCCCCAGGCAGAGGAAAGCTGAAGGCTGGAACCCTGCTCTGGAGCCCTTGGAACTGCCATTGCCTTCTCCCAGGATAATGCGGGGGCCTCAGGGAGCTGAGCTTCAGTTAGGACCAGGCGGCCCCATCCCCTCACACCCTTAAACTGTTAGGTAAGTTCCATGAGCAGGGCAACAGGAGTGCATGAGGATGACCGGGTGCTCGATTTCTGCAGGACCCCATACCCACGCCGTCGCCCTTCGGCACTGCCCAGCAGGCGCCTGGGAGAAGCCAAGTCAGGAAAACAGCAGAGATACAATGGATTTGCTCCTCCCAAGTGTGCACACCCACCTTCCAAAAGCTTCTATGTCAATGACTGACTCAATTGGTGGGGGTGGTCTCTCCCCAACCACCCCTCACCCATGAGGACAACTGGAAACGCTTCAGTGCCAAAGTCAATGAGAACAGGACCGTGGGATTCACGACTAGACAGGACTTTGGAAGCATCAAAGAGACAGTGGCCAAAGTATCTTGGCTTCGGTTCGATTAGAAAAATCAGTGAGAGATTTTCTTCCTTTTTGTTTCTTTAATATCCAAAATGTGCACCATAACTAAGTTGTGTGAGTTTGTGTGTATTATACTGAATAACTGTTGCAGTAACAATTAGCTCAATAAGTCTGTCTGCATCCTCTTTAACAATGGAAACAGCTACAAGGAAACACATCTACTCAAAATTAAATACTCTGCTGTATGTTTTTATGTTCATTTTCCTTTGATGGAAGAACACAGAAATGGAGAAAAAGTGCAACAATCTGCTACTCCCAGTAATATGCTGGGGCGTTCTTTACCATTGAAGATCTATAATGCAAACTATTACGAATGGGATTATACACTCTTTAATATATCTATAAAGAGCTAACGACCTGTTTTTTTGTTTGTTTCTCAAAATACATACAGCCCAGCATGTTTTCTAAAGATATGTATCCTAAGGGAAATAGTTTCTCCACTTTTTCTCTAAAAGCTTAGCAGTATTTGCTTCTGTTTTTCCTCTATCTGCCTCTTGACACTTTTATGCATAGAAAAGACATCATATTCTGCTTGGGAAGAGTTTTTGGTTTTGATTTTTGTTCTTTTATGGTGCCCCCTGGATAGCATTCGTGACTTTAGAAATCAATTCTGCGCTGTGAGCAAGGCGTGGAAGGAGAAGGCCCTGCCCTGAGGCCAGAGAGCAGAGTTAGTTCTATTGAGGCTACCCCGTATTTTTCCCCACAGTGTTCTAAGGTCACAAAAGTAATCCCTAGCCCAGTGTGGGGCAAGAGCCAAGGGAATTATCTAAAACAGCAGATCCCAGGAGAATAGGAGGTTAGAGATTCAGAGGACTGCGCAGCCCAGAAAAACTGCATCATCATAACTTTTGTTCACTTCCAGGTTCTTAAAAATGTTTTCATAGGTCTCTTTTCCTCGTTGCATAAGTTGCACATATCCACGGCCGAAAGTTTAAAAAATACAAAAAATGTATAAAGACTGAAAAGTCATTCATAACCGCACCACCAAGAGAACAGGCTCACCATTTGGTACGTTTCTTCCCAGTCTTTATCGATTCATACTTATTTTTCGAAATACATATACTATGTATAAAATATATAAATGTACAGAGAATTCATATTTATTGAGTAATACATGTATAGGATACACTGTAAGGGAGCCCTGGTGGTGCAGTTGTTGAATTGTTCAGCTGCTAACCGAAAGGTCAGCGGTTCGAACCCACCAGCCAGTCCGTGGGAGAAAGATGTGGCAGTCTGCTTTTGTAAAGATTTACAGTCTTGGAAACCCTGTGGGGTAGCTCTACTCTGTCCCATAGGGTCACTATGAGTTAGAATTGACAGCAGTGAATTTTGTTTTTTTGGATGGTACAAATGGTTAAGTGCTTGGCTGCTAACCAAAAGGTCAGCAGTTCAAAGACACCTAGCGGCTCTAAGGGAGAAAGACCTGGCGATCTGCTCCCGTAAAGATTTCAAAAAAAAAAAAAAAAAACCTGTTGCCGTCAAGTAAATTCTGACTCATAGAGACCCCGTAGGAGAGAGTAGAACTGTCCCATAGGTTTTCCACGGAGCAGCTGGTGTACTTGAACTGCTGACCTTTCGGTTAGCAGCCAAACACTTAACCACCGCGCCACCAGGTCTAGAAAACCCCATGGGGCAGTTCTACTCTGTCAAATGCGGTCGCTGTGAGTCGGAATTGACTCGACGGCATGCAACAACAAGAACAGGATATATTTTCATTCATATGAAATGAAATGCTTTAAAAACAGGATTTGTAACAACTGCTTAGTGGTCAATGTTATTTATGTAACAACTGATTTAATCATTTTCTTACTGGTGGTCATTTATTTGCTTCATATTTTAAGTGATTCTTTTTTCTTTATTTTTTTATATTCTCATAATAAACATGAATGATTAAAAGTTAGCAGTGAAAAGAGCTGCTAGATAGATCACCTAGTCATGTGAATGATTTAAAATAAGAATAAAAAAGGACTTAAAAATCTATGTGCAACACATTTGTCAATTCAACGTCCTTCACGTGTACAGTTCAGTGACACCAATGACATCACCCATGTTGTGCAGCCATCACCAACAGCCAAGGCCCATCGGGGCACCACCCACCAAGTTCAAAGACGCTGCTGCAGAAGGGCGTCACTCAACAGATAGGAATTAAAGCCCATGTTCGATACAGAGCACGCGAGATACGTATCACAGACCAGACAGACAGACATATGAACACACCACAGACCTGACGGATGGATGGAAGAAATTAAAGGCCCATGTTTGCTACAGGGCATGCGAGATACATATCACAGACCACATAGATGGATGAATATACCAGAGGCCTGATGGATGGATGGATGGAAGGAAGGCAGGCAGGCAGGCAGGAAGGATGGATGGATGGATAGATGGAAGGAAGGAAGGAAGGAAGGCAGGCAGGAAGAATGGATGGATAGATGGAAGGAAAGAAGGAAGGAAGGCAGGCAGGCAGGAAGGATGGTTGGATGGATGGATAGATGGAAGGAAGGCAGGCAGGCAGGCAGGCAGGAAGGAAGGATGGATGGCCGGATAGATGGAAGGAAGGAAGAAAGGCAGGAAGGCAGGCAGGAAGACAGCCAGAAAGGCAGGAAGGAAGGAACGTTGGATGGATGGATAGATGGAAGGAAGGAAGGATGGATAGACAGATGGAAGGAAGGAAAGAAGGATGGATGGATGGGTAGATGGAAGAAAGACAGGAAGGAAGAATGGGTACCAAACAACTTTAATATTAGAAAGATGGTGGAAAGTGAGATGCAGGGGGTTGCTGTGATGCTAGAAGCTACACCATCGGTATTTCAAATACCAGCTGGGTCACCCTGGCGGAGCTTCCAGACTAAGGCAGACAGACTAGGAAGAAAGACCTGGTTATCTACTTCCAAAACTTAGCCAAAGAAAATCCTATGAATCACAATAGAACGTTGTCTGATATAGTACTAGAAGCTGAGCCCCTGGGTTGGAAGTCATTCAAAACGCACAGTGGTCACAACAATGGACTCGGGCATACCAACGATCGTGAAGATGGCCCAGGACCGGGCGACGCTTCTTTCTGTTGTGCGTGGGGTCGCTGTGAGCCAGAGCGGACTTGACAGCAACAACAATAGCAACAACGATGAAAAGCAGCGGCCGTTGAGGGGGAGGAGCCCTCTCCCAGGTGCGGAGTCCAGTCCCTCCAGGTTAGGCCCCAGGGAACAGCTGTCTGCGGGCAGAAGTGACTTCACGCTGAGTCCGACCCAGTGCCCAGGTCAAGGCCGAGTTTGAACAGGGTGCGGGGGCAGGGTGGCCGATGACTATACTAACCAGACAGTCTGCAGGCGAGTGGAGCTCAGGGAGGAGGAGCCAGACAGGGGCCCCACTGGGGCAGATGGGTAGATGAGGTGAAGACAGAGCCCCCACCAGAAAACAGTGGTCTGGCTTCAAAAAGACAAAAGGGTAAGCGGACATGTCTGTGAAGCACACCGATTGTTTTTTAGGGTTCTGGCATCTCATCTGAAACAGCTGACGCGGCTTTTAAAGATGTTCCAATCACTAATTATAAGGGGATCCCCCCACTGCAGGCACCGTGGAACTCATGTTCTTCTGCTCCATGTCACTTCCTTCCTCAGTAGCAGTGGGCACCCACACCCTGTGCAGAGGTGACGAGGGCTGTCTGCCCCCCGGGACCTGCCCTCCTGCCCTCGCACACGCACCCTCCCAGCTTCTGGGGACCCAGGCGCTCCTTGGCTGGTGGCTGCATCACTCTCATCTCTGCCTGCACCTCTGCCCGATGTCTCGTCTCCTTGTGTCTCTTCTCTTCTATCAGGACCCTGTCACATTGGATTAGCACCCACCCTTCTCCAGTGGGACCTCATGCTAACTCCTTACATCTGCGAAGACCCTACTTCCAAACATGGTCACGTTCACGGGTGCCAGGGATGGGACTTCAATGCATGTTTTGGGGACACAATTCCACCCATCAAAGGGTGCTCCACAGAACAAACGGAGGAGCTGGCAGAGCCACAGGTGTGGGCGGGCGCAGGCTCCGGGGCTGGGCACGTTAGCTGGGGCACTGCTCACCATTTCTGATCCCCGGCTCCCTTGGCAGGAACAACATCTACCTTGTAGGAATGTGTGTAGATAAGAATAATACACATACTTAAATGTGACCCAGAAATGGGCGCGGTTATTATGGGCAGCGGGACCCAAGCATCTGCCGCAGGAATTCTGACTCCTCACCCAGAAAATGGATGAGAGGAGGGTCATAAGCAAGTCCACCCATCTCCTCGGGGTAGCAGTCAACCAGGGGTGGCCGTTCCTCACCAGTGCGGCCCTCACTGATGCTGCCACTGAGAGACACTGGGGGTGACAGACGGTGTCCCTGGTCACGTACACCGCTCGCCACCTTGTCTCCAGCACCATGCACAAATACAGTGGGTGCTCACAAAACCCTTCTTGAAGGAAGGAACGAAGGCAGTGCCTGCCCAGGCCGCTCGCCTACAAGCGCTCAGTCGCCTCCCCTTGGAATCAGTTCAGACTAGTTGTCCGTCACAGCGCTCCTGGCATCGGGGCTGGCTAACTCTGCGGGTGGGGGTGCCGTCCTGTGCACTGTAGGACACTGAGCAGCGTCCCCAGCCTCCACCCAGTAGAAACCATTAGCGCTCCCCCCTCCCAGCTGTGACAACTAAAACTTTCTCCAGGTATCGCCAAACATTCCCCTGGGGGTGGGGGCAAAACAACCCCGAGTTGAGAGCCACTGGTTTAGACTAAAGAATCAAATAAATTTTTGGCTATTATATACCGGTGGTACAGTGGTTAAGAGCTCTACTGTTAACCAAAAGGTCGGCAGTTTGAATCCACCAGCTGCTCCCTGGAAACCCTATGAGGTAGTTCTACTCTGTCCTATAGGGTCGCTATGAGTCAGAATCATCTTGATGGCAACGGATTATATATATACATGCACACACACAAACTGAAAATTGCTTAATTTATACTATATTCCTGAACCAAAAGCTGCTTTGAAAGCTGAGCCAATAATAAAAGCCATAAATGAGCAAAATAAGTCATCCGGGCTATTTACGGCTGATTGCAGAATATTAACCCCCAAGGTAAATCAGTCATCAGCTGCTGACCTGGAGGGGATGCGGCATCAATAATTCAGCAAAGGACGAGCTACCGGCAGTGAGGTCTCAGGGTTATTTATTTAGCCAATTAGACTCGTTTTTGGTGGCAACTCTGCTTTTGTGTGTATGAATAAGCCATGCATATTCCAATTAATCAAGGAAATTGTGCATCGCAAATCTGCTCTCATTGCCTTTCAGCTGGAGGATGTGCGGCGGGAGGAGCCCTGGAGTCTCGGGGGAGAGAATGGAGACGGCAGAGCGGCCGCTGTAGCTCATAGGCCGTGAGGAGGTGCGGACCAGATGCCGGCCACCACCAGCTGTCCCGCACCTCCCCTCCGACCCCGATCCAGGGCAAGGGGGACGGAACCCACCAGGTAAAGGCGAGACCCCTGACAGGGAGACACGCAGTAGTTTCTGCCATTCATGATGAAAAATCCTTTCTCGGCAACTTGTCAAGTCCGCTCCGACTCCTGGCGACCCGACGGACAACAAAAGGAAACATGGCCCGGTCCTGGGCCATCTTCACATTCTCTGCTGTGCTCGAGTGCACTGTGGTGGCCCCTGTGTGTTCCGAGTGCCTTCCAGCCTGGGGGCTCATCTTCCGGCACTACACCAGACAGTATTCAGCTGAGCCCCGTAAGGTTTTCATTGGCTGATTTTCAGAAGTAGATCGCCGGGCCTTTCTTCCTAGTCTTCCTTACTCTGAAAGCTCCACTGAACCCTGTCCACCATGGGTGACCCTGCTGATATCTGAAATACTGGTGGCAAAGCTTCCAGCATCACAGCAACATGCAAGCCCCCACAGTACGACAAATGGACAGATGCGGGGTCGTTCTTGACAACTAAGAGCCTGGAAAACTTGGGTGTAAACCATACATCTGGGGCAATCAATGCATGGCCACTCCTGTTTGGGCTTTGCTCAAAACTCAGGGTGTGGGAACTATGGTCCTTGAAGGGGTGTCTCTTCTGGTGGTGGCCTCAGTCGCAGTGTTGGTGAGTCTGGGTCCTCGTCTCCTAGTGCTGCTGTAACAGAAATACCACAAGTGGTGGCTGTAAAGAACAGAAATCTATCTTCTCACAGTTCAGGGGGCTGGAGTCCAAATTCACAGTGTGGGCTCTAGGGGAAGGCCTGTCAGGAGCCCGGGCATTCCTTGGCGGCGTCTGTCTTCCCAATACGTGCTTGTGTGTCTCGGTGTCTAGACTGCGCCTCGGTGTCTAGGCTGCTCCTTGGATCACTCAGAGGTGCTTAGATTTAGGACGTGCCCTACCCTGACGTGGCCTCATTAACAGAACAAAGAAAACCCTAGTCCCAAAAGGGATCAATCACATCCATGGGTATAGGGAGGATTCCAACACATATTTTGGGGGAACACAATTCAATACGTGACAGTCCGCGTCACCCTCAGTCGTCAGTGGGGAGCCGTCTCTGAGCCTCGGAGACCATGATGGCCAAATGGAGAAAAATAAATCACCCCTCAGAAGAATATCTTTTTACCCTTGTTCACTGGGACAAACCATTGGAAATTCCAGAAATCTCTGTCTAAGCTGTTAGAGGTTCCTTTTTTTTTCTTCAACACTTTCAGATCGTCAGCTCTTCTATTCCTAGTCTACAGCTGAGCTCCTTTTCCCGTCCTCTGTCTCGTTTTTCTCTTTTGGTCCCACGAGTCTGTTTAGAGGCCGTAACGAGAGGTAACTAAGATCTGAAGGTACCAGCTGCTCACTGAAAGGCCACCTGCGAGATCCCAACGGGGAGACCCTCCACCACTGGCTTATTCCAGCAACACGGTGAGCAGCTGACCAGACCACAGGAAGAAAGATTCCCAGCACATACAGACCTGCATCAGCCTCCCCAGAGAACAGGGGTCAGCCAACACCCTGCAATGCAGACACATGGGAAATCAAATCTCCAAACCATTATTATTTCACTGAAATTAAACTGATGGCTCCGTAGACAAAACACAAAGGATCTCGGCTCCCCATGAAATTTCACTGAGCCCTCTGACCTCTACCAGCTCAGACATGCTTTGCTCTTTGGACAGTCTCCTGGCGCGGTCTGCTCTGTAGTGCCTGCCAATGCCCTTGGTGTAAATGCTCCCAGCTCTGCCTATCCCAAGCCCTGGCAGGGTGACTCTGGGCGCGGTCAGGGGCAGACATGGGCACACTGGCTCTCCCGGTGGCCCCTGCCGTAGCGGACGCAGCTGCAGTCCAGCACGGTTGGCAAGAGGGTGGAGGACTGACTAGAACACGCCCTGTGTCTGGGACTCCCTCTAATCCCAGCTTCATCTTCACACAACTGAGCTTTATGATTGCTGACTCCAGGCACCCAGTGCACATCTTCCCTTCATCCCTCCCCACTTGGTTGTAGAGAATTCTCAGGTGTTGGAGAATTCAGGATAAGCACATATTAACGCAGAGCCAAACCTCAGAGGACTGTCCATTTTGTTTTGTTTTTTCCCCAGTTGTGACTGTACTGGAGCAAACACTGCATGAATTTAGATAAGACTCAGAACATTTTAGTTATGAAGAGGTTTCCTTGTACCAACATTACTGACACACGAGCTGAGACTTCCCACCTGAGCCTTGTCCATCTCCCCACCTCTCCCCCATCGCTCCTCTCTCCATCTCTCTGTCCGTCTCCCCACCTCTCCCCATTGCTCCTCTCTCCATCTCTCTGTCCGTCTCCCCACCTCTCCCCCATCAGTCCCTCTCTCCGTCTCTCTTTCTGTCTCTCTCCTTACCTCTTTTTCTCAATTTCTTCTTCTCCCTCTTCCTGCATTTCCTCCCCATCTTCTTTGCCATCCATACCTACCATCTCTCCCTCTCTCTCCCCATGTCTGCCTCTCTGTCTCTCTTTCTTTAAGTGTCTCTGTCGCTTTCTCTCTCTTTCTCTCCATGTGTGTCTCTCTCTCCTCAGTTTCCAAGCAAGCGAAGGCTTCTAGTCCTAGCCTGTGAAAATATTTGGCAACCACAGGCCCTGCTTCCCAATCACGTGTAAAGGGCTGACATACCAGGTTGTAGCACTAATAAACCAAAAAAGCAAACCCATCGCTGTCAAGTCAATTCAGACTCATAGCAACCCTATAGAACAGGGCAGAACTGCCCCATAGGGTTTCCAAGGAGCAGCTGGTGGATTCCAGCTACCGTCCTTTATGCTTAGCAGCCGTAGCTCACCATAGCTCTTAACCACTGCACCACCAGGGCTCCGTAGCACTGATAGAGAGAAGAAAAGGAATCTAAGCACAGAAAAACACCACCATAACAGAAGCCTTAACCGAGTTCCGGACGCATAAAAATGCCTGCATTTCCAGCATCAAACACAAGTGCGGTGAGACAACAGGAATTACAGACACGAGACAGGATGACTAATGGCTTTAAATAAAGTTAGCTGCAGAGGCGGCGACAGAAACCCTGTGTTGTAGGTCTCTTCTACTCTCTGGTCTCCCCTCTCTGGCTCTTGCCAGCCAAGTCCCTGAGTTACACACCAAGAGGTGCAGAGGAGAAAGTAAAGAGATCCAAAGACCAAAAAGGTTCAGTTACAAGATGAGTGTGGTTTACAAAAATAAATACTCAAAGCCTTGTTGTTGTTGTCGTTGTTGTTAGGTGCCAGCTAGTCAGTTCTGACTCACAGCAACCCCGTGTACAACAGAACAAAACACTGCCCGGTCCTGCGCCATCCTCACAATCGTTGTTATGCTTGAGCCCATTGTTGCAGCCACCGTGTCAATCCATCTCGTCGAGGGTCTTCCTCTTTTTTGCTGACCCTCTACTTTACCAAGCATGATGTCCTTCTCCAGGAACCAGGAGGGGAAAGCAGCAGCGAGGGGATTAGACCAAGAATAAAAAACATATTAGAGACACTGATAAGCCCAAGCGGCCACTTCTTTCTCCTGACACACTCAATGTGGCCGGCAAGTGCATAAATAGAAAATAATGTCTCCGAGCCCGACACCGCCTGCAGGCAAATTCCCCAGCCACAGAATCCTACTCTACAAGGCAGGGTCCCAGGAAGGACCAGGTCAACATCCCTCACCTGAGAATAACAGCAAAGGGGAAAATGAATTGCTGCCTTCATTTTTCCTTCATAAAGACAATACTTTCCCAGGTTTTTCAAAGAAGGAGCAGATTTCCAACTTGAAATCTTTAAAATGTAGCAGTCTTTTAAAGAACTTTGTTTCTCCCCAAAGATTAAGGCAAAGAATGTACTCCACGTTCTCCGGCTAAATAGTAAAGAAGCTGTGTTTATAGTTCTTACAATCTTTTGACAAATATGTCAACAATAATTAACCACTAACGGTATTTCATCAGCCTCCCACAGTCAGGAAAACACAGAAATGCCACACGCGATCCCTTTAACTGTAACACGCGGGTTGGTGTTTAGCCCGTCATCAGGAGGCTGAAAGCAAAGAGCTAGCTAGCAGACACAACAGTCAACAGCTCAGAAGTCCCTGATGCTAATGGCAGCGTAGAGGAATCATAATTAAAATATGCTAATAAAGAATTATTTTACATTTCCAGTAAAGTACTTGACATAACGCCACAGACTTTGTGGCAGCCCATTTGAAGTGATACTTGGTCTGTTTCTCATTAGAAATTCATTTATTCACTGTTAAGTACTATTTGGATCTTTCATATAGTTAATTACGAAGTTTTCATGAAGAAAGTGCCTGACCAATACCGACTCAGTCTGTCTCCCAGCCCCCGTCTGTCAGTCTGTAGTACCGTGGTGGTTTGCATGTTGCTGGGATGCTGGAAGCTGTGTCACCGGTATTTCAAATACCAGCAGGGTTGCACATGGTGGACAGGTTTCAGTGGAGCTTCCAGACTAAGATAGACTAGGAAGAAAGGCCTGGTGATCTACTTCTGGAAATCAGCCAGTGAGAACCTTATGGATCACAACAGAACACTGTCCGACTCGCTTGCTTTGGACACATCTTCAGGAGGGGTCAATCGCTGGAGGAGGACTCTGTGTTTGGTGAAGCAGAGGGCGTGGCCAGCGAGGGCGAGGGAGACCCTCAGTGCGACGAATGGGCACAAGAGCCACAGCGATGGACCCAAACACGCCAGTGATCGTGAGGATGACGCAGGACGGGGCAACATTTTTGCCATCCGAACCGGCTCGCCAGCAACTAGCAACAAAAACAAGTCGGTCCTGATGGCAGGACCATCACACTCGGCCTGCCCTCGGGTGGGCGGTGTCCAGGGCATCTCAGTACTGACACCGCAGACCCCTGCTTTGAGAGCCCCAAATGGCTGGCCCTTCTCTCCCGTGCCTCTTCCTCCACCTCACGTACCTCCAGAGTTCACCAGACACCCAAGCGGAGGGCTGCCGGAGTTAGCAAATAAAATTACAGGATGTGTTACATCTGAACTTCAGATAAACAAATAATTTTAAATGTCAGATAAACAGTGAACTTTTTTAGTATAAATACACAATAGATTTATTCTAAAAACTGTTCATTGTTTATCTGACATTCACATTTAGCTGGGCACCCTGGTTCCATCTGGGCACCCCACCGTAGACATCTGTGGGACCCTCTATAGTCCGACTCTGGGTGGGGCCAGGACAACCATCTGAGCACGGATACCTCCCTCGCCCACCCACAGACCCTGGGAATGACATGAGGACACATAGAGTTCAAACAAGAAGTTCGTGAAAGTGTCAGGAGGCCAGGAGAAGTGGACCCGAAGTCTTGAGGAATCCGTGAAGGACAGAAGGGAGAGGCTCACTGTGGAGAAGGGAATCAGAGCCTCCAATTGGAAAGAGAACAATGGCCGGGAAACGCCATGGTGCCCAGGGCTGCCCCAAGCCCAGGGACAGATACAGTGGGCAAGAGAAGCCAGTGTCGTGAGGACAACTGGAGCCACACTCAGAAACAGGAACCATGAGGCCAGCACCGCCATCCTGTGCCAATGGCGGGAGCCACCGTGAGGACGTGGGCCCCAGAGGCAGGGCAGTGCCCTGAGTGCCCACTAAGACCCGGAGGCGCCGGAAAAGGAGACCACTGTAGACCCAGGCCTGCCCTCCTCACTCAGTGCAGCCCAAGATGGCAACCCCAGAGAGGACACCACGCTCTCAAGGCCAAAGATGGTCCAACACCCAAGAATTTTAGGAAAAGCAACAGAAAGGAAGAGAGAAAGAGAAAGAGGGAGGGAGGGATAAAGAGGGCAGAGGGGAAAGGGAGGGAGGGAGAATGGGAAGGGGAGGGAAGGGAGAGGAGAAAGAGAGGGAAGGAAGGGAGGAGGAGGGGAGAGAGGGAACATTATCGTCCCTGGGCGGTACAAACAGAAAACTTGCCCTGCTGCTAGCCTGAAGGCTGGAGGTTCAAGTCCACCCAGAGATGCCTCAAAAGAAAGGCTTGGCAATCTACTTCTAAAAAATCAGCCCTTGAGAACTGTCTTAGTCGTCTAGTGCTGCTATAACAGAAATACCACAAGTGGGTGGCTTTAACAAAGAGAAATTTATTTCTTCACAGTAAAGTAGGCTAAAGGTCCAAATTCAGGGCGTCAGCTCCAGGGGAAGGCTTTCTCTCTCT
>NW_004444008.1:2020624-2048105 GCF_000243295.1 Trichechus manatus latirostris | reverse complement strand
CAATCTTGTAGACTGAGTCCTGCCTTACTAACACAACTGCCACCCATCCTCCCTCATTAACATCATAGAGGCAGGATTAAAACATATAGGAAAATCACATAATACCAGGAATCATGGCCCCGCCAAATTGATGCCCACATTTTTGGGGAGACATAATTCAATCAATGACAAGAACCCAGGGAGCACAGGTGTACTCTGACGCTACAGCTGCTTGATTTGGTTACTTGGTAGCAAACATTGTTCTAAGCGTGTATCATGCGTTAGTGCACTGAAGAGGCAGTCACTATGATTATCATCATTTTAGTGACTGGAAACAAGTCTAGGAAGCCCTAACCTTGGAGCAAGTTCACAGACTTTGGAAGTGAGGGACCAGGCAGGATATACTGTGGGAACCTGCTCCCAGAAACTCAGCCCGACCAGGGAGCTCAGATGTCAACACTCCAATGGGGAAGGGGTAGAGAGGAGAGAAAGCCGCAATCTGGAAGGTTCTTGTCTGGTTCGGGGGAGAATTCGGTAACAACTGCACTTGGGATGAAAACCATAAAGTCCAGTATCTGTTACAGTGTCAAGGGTGACCTCTAAGACAGAAACACGATAACAACTTTCAAAAGGCAGGAAACACCCTCCACTTCTTCCAACCCCTTTTACATCCCAAACTAGTAACTTCGTAATCTTTTCTGCACGGCGCTACACATCCTTCCAAGTGATTTCGGAGGTATTTTGTACCTTTGCTGCTATCGTGAATGGGACTGCATGACGTCATATGTTCTAGCCAGTCATTGCAGGTAAATAGGAAACCGTGGACGTTGGCACGTTTACTTTGTAATATACACCCTTACTGCATCCTTACTTGCTCTGATATTTGTGATTATCTTGTGTTTTTTGAGACAAAAACATGGAATAATCTTGTACCTTCCTTTCCGGCATTCATATTTTCTTACCTGCCTTTTTAATCCAATCTCATCGTCTGAAATTTCCAGTACAACATTAGAACGTACTGTGAAAGCTGGTCTCCTTTTCTAGTTCCCACCTTCGGTGGGAAGAAACCGATCACACCCCCCATTTCGCCAGCGCCTGTGGTATCTGTCATAGGCTCTGCCCCGAGGGGCTTCCGAATGTCCTGCCCAGATGCTCAGGAGGAAAGTACTCGAGCCCCTACTTTAGCCTGCTCGGTTTTATTTTGGTGTCTTTTTTTTTTTTTTGCAAAATATATTTTTTATTCATTTTCTCATAATTTTCTAACAAAATTCAATACTGGAATTATCATTTCTTTTATCATATCTACATCTGAAAATGAGGTTTTGTGTGCAAAACTCCAGGACATTTTATAGCTGGGCAAAATGCCAGCTGAGATTTTTTTTAAATGCCCCATTTTCTCTTCCCCATCCCCGGGTGACCGCTAATCTCCTTTCTGTCTCTATGCATTTGCCTACTCTACAGATTTCAGCCATATGAGATCATACGGTGTTTGTCCTTTCGTGACTGACTTACTTCACTTGACACAATGTTTTCAAGGTTCAGCCATGTCATGGCAGGTATCAGAATGCCACTTCTCTTTGTGGCAGACTAATATTCCACTGCATGAACAGACCACATTTTGTTTATCCATCATCTGCTGACGGACACTCGGGTTGCTTCCACCTGACTGTTGTGTATAACTGGCCTTCTCAGTTTTACATTCAATCCCCGGTTGTCACTTCCCCCACCTGGACAGGCTCCATGTGCAGGTGAACTGAGACAAAGTCCGAGCACCTGCACAGCTAGGCGGTTACACTTTGTATCCTGTTTAAGTGGCCTTTCTATAAGGATGGAAAGCCCTGGGTGGTGCAAACAGTGAACACGCTCGGCTGCTAACCAAAATGTGGGAGTCCATCCAGAGGCACCTCGGAAGAAAGGCCTGACCATCGCCTTCTGAAAAATCAGCCACTGAAAACCCTAAGGGTGGACTCGATGGCCATCAGTAGTGGTATTGGTACTATAAAAAGATTCCAGACGCAAAATACGTCGCCCTCCACAGACACGCGTCTCGTCAGAGTCCTCTGGGCGTCCGATTTGACCCAACATATTCCAGCCTCACTGTATTCCCGTGCTTGACTGTGAGCGCGCTATCCATTCGTGCCCTCGGGTCAGGAAAACCCGGGAGTAATCTGCAGCCTGTTTCTGCTGACACCCCACAGCTGCGTGGGACCCACGTCTGCCAGACGTCTGCACGAGATGTGCCCTCAAGTTAACCCTAACTGGACTCTCCAACTCGGATCTGTGTGTCCCTGATCACAAATACTTATTTGCAATATTTACTCATTAAATTCTAGAGTAAAATATGCCCATTTTGAGGCTCTTTTCTGAGAACAATACACACTTCAGTCTATTCAAAATCCACCGTTGGGTTACAAATTTTTAAAAAGAAAAATGCTAGAAATCTATGTTTTATAAAAAGAGAGAAATATACAGAATTGTGGGCTACGTTGCGAATATGTCTGATACCTAATATTCACTTTGAGTATCAGAAATTTTGAGGAAAACCACTCTTCAAATAGCATGGCAAAATAATTCAACTAGAATGAAAAGGCAACTAGGTCTTTAGCACTTGAGGAAGTAAAGAACCCTTGAAGGGAGTTCCCGGGGCAGACAGCTCCAACCAGGGGCTGTTCTAACACTGGTAATGACTTGATACATTATTTCTAAAAGTATCATCCATTATGGAGTGGAATGCAAATTTCTATCTAGTAGGGTACCCAAGTGAGTATTTGCTTTAAGTTGACAGCCTCCGAGGGCCACTCAAAAGTTCCAAGTTTTAGTTGTGCAACGTTGAACTTCAGCTGGTCCCATCTCAACCTCACTCATCTGTGGCTGGATGCTGTTGTTGGGATTTTTCCTCTTGTATATGATGGTGGAAAAGACACACACATGTGGGCCAAGCAGTAGGCTATTCCAAATAAACAATGCTGTTAGTTGCGGTTGGGTTGGCTCTGACTCACGACCAACCCACGTACAACAGAATGAAACACTGCCCAGTCGTGCGCCATCCTCACGGGTGTCTTTGAGTCCATTGCTGCGGTTATTGTGTCAATGCATCTCATGGAGGGTTCCCTCATTTTTGCTCTCTACCAAACACGATGTCATTTTCTAGCCATTGGTCTTTCCCAATGACGTGTCCAAAGGAAGTGAGCCGAAGTCTCACCGTCCTCACTTCTAAGGAGAATTCTGGTTGTATTTCTTCTACAATTAATTTGTTCATTCTTCAGGTAGTCCAAATAAACATACTAGAGATTTATAATTAGAATGGGAATAATTCCCGTTTGCTTCCCAAAGAAAATGAATTCCTCAGTAAGAATGGGTAGAGAAAATTATCAAAACTCTGTGAAATGCCTGAACAAACGTTCTCAAAGTAAATGCACTTAGTAAACAGAACAGTCGACTTTCTTTTGCTCCTTTGCTAAAAAAGTGCAGCATTTGCAATATGAGAACGCTAAAAAAGGTCCCATTTGAGTTCCCCACCGGCCTCCCACAGCAGAGAGGCCAGCCAGAGGCAGGCACAATCGGTCATATTGAAATCGGCACAATCCCAGCTTTGGCAGAGCCCCCAGCACTGCAGCTGTTACAGATCCAAGTCGGGTTTTTATGAATGAGGAAGATCGGAAAACAGAGGAGATCATTTTCTTCTTTCCTGCGATCCATTATTTGCTTTTCCTCGTATGAGACAAACCCCAGTTAAAATACTTTTGCACTAAAAGGATGCCTTGCTCAGTGGTTATTTTATTTCAGAGAATATCAAAAGCAGCCCTTAAAGTGGACATATTATAGATAAATAAGCATATCCCTCTTTTGCGGTGGGATCCCGTTACCGGACTCTCTCGGGCTGGCGTGGAGGGTAACGTGTCGTTCTTAAAATAACCTGCACGATAACACCTCATCCCCAACTCCTGGGAATGGGGCCCCTTCTCAGCTCTGCTCCTGCCCCTCCTGGGGGAGCCTGCAGAGGGAGGCCCATGGTGTCCTGGAGGACAGTGACCCTGACGGGACCCTCATTCTTCCAGCCTCATAGCCGACTTTAGCATTTTCAAATCATCTCCCAGAGTGGCAAGGGGCAGCTGGTCTGCGGCTAGTGGCCACTCTGTCCCCATGTCACCACCGGCCACCCTCCACCATGTCCCCAACCAGATAAGCACAGCCTGCAGCAGGAACTCCATCTATTCTTTATCAGCTTGGTGGGGAGAAGCAAAGAGCCCCCCCAGGCTGTGTTCTGTCCCGCTAGGTGGGGGCCACCCTCTAAGGGCGTCCATGGCATGTGGCCAGCACTTTACTCACCGTGTCCTCAAGTTCAGTTTCCCCAGGACCCGGCGTGAGCACCTGGGCCGGTCCCGTGTATGTGTGGATCCAGATCCATCTCAACGTGTCATCCCTGCCAGCCCCTCAAGCCGCAGCCAGCATTTGAAGTTATCTGATGTTTATGTACTCAGACGATATACACAACTGGAAGACCTGAGCAGACGCCAATGCAGAGGGCATGTTTAAGAAGGTACAAGTGTACGCCACCACCATGTGTCCCTATGTCCTGCTGCAGGGGCACGTGTGTTGCTACGATGCTGGAAGTTATGCCACCAGTATTTCAAATACCAGCAGGGTCACCCACGGTGGACAGGTTTCAGAGAAGCTTCCAGACTCAGATGGACTAGGAAGAAAGGCCTGGCCATCTACTTCCTAAAGTCAGCCAGTGAAAACCCCAGGGATCACAACAGAATATTGTCTGATACGGTGCTGGAAGATGAGCCCCTAGGTTGGAAGGCGCTCAGATACCAGCAGCCGCAGGAATGGACTCGCGCAGACCAAGGATCTAAAGATGAAGCAGGACGCGTCAACGTCTCCTTCTGTCGCCCCTGGGGTCACCGTGAGTCACAGCCAACGTGACAGTAACCAACAGTAAAAGCTTAGGAACAGGCGGCGAGCATCGCCAATTCCCCGGTTACAGTCAGGTTGGGTTTCCTATCGTCAACCTTTAATATTTTATTTTAATCAGCCCTCCCTTATATTGCCACTGCCAAAATGACATCAAAATAAAATACAGAGAAAAGAAGTAAAAAACAAATGTTCAAAGATAATAAAAAAGAGGAAGGAAAAAATTTTAATTACCACTGCCATTTTGCCCAGCAGAAAGGGGCGCTAATTTCCTGCAGATGAATTGCGCAGTCCTGCAGTTGTAGGTGAAGACGTTTATTCAGTACATTTATTGAGGGAAGGGACCACAAATAATGATTTGCCAACAGTCGTCCTCAATTCATAGGCAAACACTGCTTGCTACTATTCTGTCTCGTCCTTGGCCTGTCTGTGGTCATATTCTTGGAATTAGGCTGAAAGGCACACAGTAGATGCTCTGCAGTCCACTGGTTGACTGGGAAGTTTCATTCATATGCTCATTTATGTTCTGAGTGGGGTCCCTGGGTGTGCGAACGGTTAACACATTAGCTCGGCTGCTAACCCAAAGGTTAGAGGTTTCAGTCTACCCAGAGGCATCTGGGAAGAAAGGTCTGGCAATCTACTTCCAAAAAATCAGCCACTGAAAACCCTGTGGAGCACAGTTTTACTCCGACACACAGGTCGCCAGGAGTCGGGGCTGCCCTGAGGGCACCTGGTTTTGACCGTGCGTAGGTCACGTTTGTAAGCGCTGCAGACAGGCCGGTGAACAGGTCAGGCACACACCTGTGCCCCTCACGCAGTTCCCGCTGTGGGGGAGGGAGACAAGGAACGACATTGTAAGTCAGAATCAGAAGACGCTGGGAAGTGATGGCCCAGGGGACAGCCGTGACGGCTGGTTGACCACTCTCCTGGGCGGGCGCTGCGCTCACGTTACTGATAGGGCCTTACTGACACATCTTCTAGACGTGCAAAGGGGGACTTGGGGAGATCAATAAAATACTAAAATCCACGCCAATGGGACGCGCCAGAGCAGGGACTCAGAGCCACATCTGAGCAACACCAGAGAGGGTCTGTCTACTCATGACGCCCTGGAGCGCCTGAGTCATCCTACAACAGGCCTCATGAGCTGTCTGGTCGGGGAAACCCACACAGCCCACTGAGCCTGGGCACCAAGTGAGCCTGGGGCACCAAACACTCAACCGCCCAACACCCATTTCACCTGCCGACGGCCAAGCCCCGTGTTATGGACTGAACTGTGCCCCCAAAATATATACTGAAGTCCTGGCGCCTGCCTCTGTGGTGTGACCCTGTTTGAAAATAAGGTTTTTTTTGTTACGTTAATGAGGTCAGCCCAGAGTTGGGTGGGCCCTAAACCTAATCCCTGTAATCCCCTATAAAAAGAGCAGATCAGACACAGAGAAACACACAGGGGAAGACAGACACCACGTGAGCACCCACTCACCCAGAAAACCACACCCACTGCCATCTAGTCGATTCCGAGTCACAGCGGCCCTGCAGGACAGAGTAGAACCGCCCCATAGGATTTCCAAGGCTGTAATCTTTACAGAAGTAGACTGCCACATCTTTCCCCCATGGAACGGCTGGTGGGCTCAAACTGCCGACTTTTCAGATAGCAGCTGAACCTACAAGCAAAGAAATGCTGAGGATCATAAGCAGACACCAGAAACTGGAGAGAGACCCACAGAAAGAATCAACATGACTGAGACCCCGTTTGGACCTCTGGCCTCTGGAACTGTGAGAGAAGAAATGTCTGTTCTCTGAAGCCACCCGCTGTGGTGTTTCTGCCACACAGCCCTAGAAGCCCAGGTACTCCTCCTCCCCGTCTCCTTGACGCCCACAGCACCGCCGCTTTTCTTACACGTCTCATAGCACCGCCCCGCCGCTGCTTTTCTCTTCACAGAAACCTTTTGTAGAAGAAAGTGGCTCAGAAGAAACTCCTCCAAAGGCATGCTGTCATCACCAAGTACCAGTGTTTATCCAAAAAGTTACAAAATCCAAAGCTTATGTTTTGTTTTTCTTGGTATTTTTTCCAAACTGGTGTCCCTCTATCTAAGCCATGTACGCCCGGTGTGAGGACCCCAAGGGCCGCTCCCGAGTGGGCCCTGGGAGCAGAATTACTAATTACTAACTTACCTGTTTCCATGGGGAAAACATCAGAACAGCCGTTCTCTTCATAAAACAGGAGTAAGTGGAAGCTATGGGGCAAGGGAGCGAGGAGAGGGACATCTAAGCCCTGACTGCCCTTGATGATGGGATTGACGTCATTTTCTCCTCCTGACTACAAATACGCAGAGTTAAGTCAATGGTTGGCTTTTCTCTTCTCAGAAACACATGCTGTATCCCTGTGAGTAAATCATCCTACGGAATGGAAAATGCCCGTGACTCCATGGAAGCAAATGTGAAAAGCTAATGAGGTGACGGCTTCGAGGCAATGCCAGAGAAAGAGAGCCGTGATGTCCCTAGCTGACACCCACAGCCAGGGCCTACCTGACCCGTGTGTCCACGGAACAGTGTTCAAGTACGGCAAGCCAATAAATCACCCATTTGATTCTATCCCTCAGTATGCCCAGGCTCAATGAGACAGATGTAGGGTTACCCGACCCTTAACAAGCAGTGTCTGTTTCTATCCTGTGGTACATATGGTGCTATTTTTAGTTAAGTGAAGGAAAAAAAAAAACCCAGTCTGTATACGAGTGGGCCATGTTCTTATGTGGATCTGTACTTTCAAACATTCTCCAAAAAGATTAATTATCCCCTTCCAGGAAAACTAACTGCCACCCACTCACCTGCCAGTTTATCATACTCTGGTGGCTTCTGTGTGGTTCTGATACTTGAAGCTACGCCACCAGTATTTCAAATACCAGCAGGGTCACACATGGTGGACAGGTTTCAGCAGAAGTGAATACAGACTAGGAAGAAAGGTCTGGTGATCTACCTCCAAAAGCAAACCAATGAAAACTCCACAGAGCACAACAGAACATTATTCAATATAGTGCTGGAAGATGAGTCTCTAGGTTGGAAAGTACTCAAAATACATAATGGCTGCGACAATGGACTCGAGCAGACCAATGATCGTGAAGATGGCGCAGGACTGGGCAACGTTACTTCTGTTGTGCATGGGGTGGTATGAGTCGGAGCCAACTAACAACAGTAGAACTAAGTCAGCAACTAACCACAGAGCCTTTTCCTTGTGCATAAAGAGCCTGTGGCTTCAGGGATACATAATAATCCAAAGGAATTCAAGATGCAGACCCTGACCTCAAGAGGCTTACTCACAGGGATGGAGGGAGAGATGTAAAGGATACAATGAAGTTAATCTTTCTTTCTTTCTTTTTTTAATCAATCACTTTATTTAAAGAAGTCAGAAGTTTTGTTTTATTTCCTTGTATTCCTGGAGGGTTAGAGCTGGAGTAGCAGACGTGGGGAAGGAGAATATTCAGGGCTATGTTTTAACTCTCAAACTCAAGACAATCACAGAAATAAAACTCCAAGGCAATATACTACCCATTCTAAAATTAACAAGGCACAGAATGACAGAAGTGGGTCACTCCAGGTGAGGTTCTGAAATGCAGACGCTGGGTGAGAAAGTCTATCCCATACAGATAGATAGATAGATAGGTAGATAGGTAGAGAGAGCGAGAGAGAGAGAGAGAGATAACATATAGCATACTGACACACTAGGCCAGCAGTCCCCAAACCTGGCTGATCCCAAGACTCACAAGGAACCTTAATCTCCCAGTGCCACTGTAATAAAATACCACAACGTGGGTGACTTTAAGGAACAGACATTTATGTTCTCACAGTTCTGGACACTGGAGTCCAAATCAGGGTGTTGGCCATGTCAATTCCTTCTGAGACTCTGAGAGAGGAACTGTCCCCTGCCACTCTCCAGCTTCTGGGACGGCCAGTGATCCCTGGTATTTCTTTGCTGCTTGTTGATACATCTGCTTCCATCAGCAAATAGCATCTTCCTTTCCCTCAGTGTGTCTATCCCTGTCTATTCTTCTCTTTTATGAGACACCACTCAGGAGGGTGTGCCTGACCCGAGCCATGATATTCTCAATTACCTCATATGCATGTGAAAGCTGGACCATGAATAAGGAAGACCAAAGGAGAATTGATGCCTCTGAATTATGGTGGTGTTGGAAAATATAGAATATACCACGGACTTCCAGGAGAACGAACAAATCAGTCTTGGAAGAAGTCTTGCCAATCTTTGGGTTAGTAGTTGAACACAAACCGTTTGCACCACCCAGGAACATAGGCAAGGTCCCAGATAGGGGTTTCTGTGTAACACAACATTACAGAAGAGCAGGTTTGAGAGCAGAGGGCAGAACTCCACGTGGCTGACGCGCAGAGGGAAAGAAGTCATTGACGGCTTGAGAGGAGGCGCTAACTTTGACAGGCACTGAACCCCACAGTCCTCCAGGCAAGAAGAACTCATCCTGGGTGTGCAGTATGGATCCTGCCTGGAAACTGCACTTGCGTGTTCCTTCACTGACTACAGCTTTGCTGGGTCCCTACAAGAGCCAGGCCCTGGGGCCCATGCTGGAACATGAGCCCATGCAAGGGAGCATAGTGGGAGGCTGAGAGACTGGCCACCCACACCCCTGCAGTGAGCCCAGGCATACTCCACAAGCCTGCAAGCTGAGGTGTGAAGGGGCTGTGCACACCAACCAAACGGGACCATCAAAGGACAATCACACCTGTTTACAGTGGTTCCTAAAAAAGCAAGCTAATTCTTTTTAAATTTAAAAATGGTCAATGTTACGAACCAACTTGTGTCCCCCACCTCCCAAAATACAGGTAGTCCCTGACTTACAACATACTCGACTATGACAAACTGCACTTACAACTGTTCATTATTTTTGTATATCTTATCTTCAGTAATATGTACTACACACAGTGTAGCAGCTCATAATTTGCTGATGTTATCATTCTCAGATGTTCACTAGCAGATGTTCAATGTTATGATTTCTAAAGATACCGATAATAAAAGGCAATAATAAAGAAAACTAAAGAAAAAGGAGGTACTCAACTTACGTCAGAACGAACTTAACAACAGAGTCATCAGTACGAAACCCCATCATAAATCCGGGACAACCTGTATGTGTTGGAATCCTAACCCCTATACCTGTGGATATGATCTAAAGTAGTGTAATGTAATCACGTTCCATAACACAATCTAATGTAACATGATCAATCAATCTGTTGCGGTCACACCAACGCAGGGTGGATCCTAATCACTTCTGAGTTATATACAGAGCAGCAGAGACCCAGAGACACGCACAGGGAAAGACAGCTGCCGTATGAGGATCGTGTACAAGCCCAGGAACCCCAAAGATTGCCACAGACATCAGAACCAGGAGGGAGGCTCACAGAAAGAAGGAACATGCCTGAAACCCTGACTTGGACTTCTGGCCTCCAGAACTGTAAGAAAATAAATTTCTGTTCTTCAAAGCCACCCGCTTGTGGTATTTCTGTTAAAACAGCACTAAATAACTAAGTCAGGCCATCACCACCACCAGGCCCATCATGTCAGTTCTGACTCAGGACCACCCCATGTGTGTCAGAGTAGAACCGTGCTCTGCACGATTTTCAAAGGCCAATAGATCACCAAGCCTTTCTTCTGAGGCGCCTCTGGGTGGATTCGAACCTCCAACCTTTGGGTTAGCAGCCAGGTGCATTAACCATATACACCACCCAGAGACTCCAACTAAGACAGACAGTAATAGGTAAATAACTTATCAGCCTGTTTGCAATATATTCTCAATTCTTCCAGTTTAATCATCTGTCCCTCTCGTCTCAACTTCACTTAGAGGAACTGGGGACTAAACTTTGAATGCAATGCTCTCCGTTTGTATTTCCGAGCATAATCTCTTGGCTCTTGATCAACGGATAATTATTCCTTACTAAGGATTCCACTGTGCCAGTTCAAGAGCTCCAACGTAAGTTTCAGTTGCAAAGACTTTTCTTTTTTTTTTTGTCTCTGCAATTTGGAGAGAAATACCATCCTCTCAGCATTTACATACGGTTTTGGCTGAGGGTTTATTCTCAGGGTAGATTCAGTGAAATGTGTAAGAAAGGAGGAGAGCAGAAGCAAGGCAGGCAGAGACAGGAAGAGCGCAGTGGTCAGCGTCCTGCCCTCCCCTCCCACGTGCGTGCAAGCACCTGCCGAGTCGGCAGCAGAGACTCTGCCTCTGCAATGCGGGAGGCGCTCATTCGTGGGCCCTGGTGGATGTCTGGTGGTGGGACAGCCTTCACACCCAACTGAAAAAAGGCTGACAGTCTTGGAAGGCACGATTCCCCTCAGGGGGCAGCACAGTCTGGCATTGCCAATGAAGCGTGAGTTTCAAAGGAGAAGTTAGCCATTCCCTCAGTCTTCCCAGGAAGAGCGTATAGTTTGCAGTTGAAACGTATTTGCAAATGTTTAGAATAATTTTCTACTGAACCTCCTGCTTCTACTTTATTTATATACTGAATACCACCACCCATCTGCGGGCTATCGTAGTGTGCTGGTGCGTGTGTGGCTGTGAGGCTGGAAGCTATGCCACCAGTATTTCAAATACCAGCAGGGTCACTCACGGTGGACAGCTTTCAGTTGAGCCTCCAGACTAAGACAGACTCGGAAGAAAGGCCTGGCAGCCTACTTCCAAAAATCAGCCAACGAAAACCAATGATCACAAAGAACAGTGTTTGATATAGTGCCGGAAGATAAGCCCCCTACGTTAGAAAATACTCCAAATACACAGTGACCACAACACTGGACTCAAACGCACCAACAAGCATGAAGATGGCGCAGGACAGGGCAATGTTTTGTTCTGCTGTGCACCGGGTCGTCGTGATTCAGAGCCAACCAGACAGCAACTAAGAACAATATATGGAATCAATAATATAATTAAGCAATGTATATTCCAATTTTTTCCTTTGCTGCCAAGAATCAAAAGTGCATTCATTCGTGAAGTCATTCAACTAACATGTATTCCCAGGAAGCTGCTAAGAAGCATGCACCCATGCTAGACGCAGGATGTGACACCCTCGGGCGCTCACGGTCTAACAGGATCGGAAGTCAGCCAACAGCTGAACTGCTGTGGAAAACCTGTGACATGGTGCAGTGCTGGGCAAGACAGGCGTGGTCAGCTATGTGGGAGGACAGAGAAAGAAGTAACTTTTAAAGGCTGAGGAGGAACAAGCAGCTGGATGAAGTCACCATCTTGGAGCTTCCAAGAAGAGGTAAGTGTTGGCAGACAGTCCCCGTGGCTATCTGGTGTTTGCACATCTTGTAGCTTCAGCACCGGCCCGTCTTTCCAAGGACGCTTATGTGGCACACAGCCCTGAAGACAGAGACAGCGTCTCCCTCCAAGGCAGAGACAGCGTCTCCTTTTGGGGCAGACGACGGGCACGTCTGCTCGAGGTCCACTCCAAAAGATGTGCGTTTCTTAATCTCATGGTTCCTCAGTTGTGATGCAAACCCACTACATCTGCAGCATCCACAGAAGCCTCTCATGTGCCCCCCTGAGGGACTTGGGGGGCAATGGGAGTCACTGTGAAATATAGTTTTTTTCTTAAAATGCTATCTGGACGCAGTTTTGTGTCCTGGCTGGAAGCCAGTCTGTTCGCCCCCTCGAGCAGCAAATTAAGTCTAGCCACCCCATTTATCAGTTCTCACATTCCTGAGCCACTATGCACCTGCCCTAATCACCCGGGGGGAAGGTACACAAGAACCAGGGACAGCCCCTATGCCCCAGAGCATACAGAAATATTCCAAATGCCCAGTCATCAAGGAGCCCAGGAAACTCAGCTAACCCACTCTGCTGGCTGGGCACGAGGGTCTCCTTAATCCCAGATGGCTGTTACCCTATTGTCGGGCTCAACCCCATGTGGTCCTGCCTCAGGGCACCCTGTTCTTCCCAGGGAACTGCAAGTATAGCAAACTTCATCTTTCCTGACAGCTGTCTCCACGTCTGTGTGTCTCACCATCCCTGGAAAACGCACCCCTGTACACGTAAACACCCCATGACAGGAGGCACGCCTGCCTGCCATGTTGTGTGGAATAACACGTCCTGTCTCTGGCCCTGGGATCTCGTGTCTCCTGGGAGCTGGGCAGGTAAAACCTCAGGCACTGAAGTGTTCTACATGAGCAAGGGCTGCATTCCTTCACCACGTTTTCTAGTCACAGAAACGAAGACAAGCACCCTGAGGACCGCATAGCGCTGGGGGTGCTCCATGGGGGGGGTGTTCTATTCTCATCCAAATCAGCTCTCCAGACACCAGACTGCCTAATTCATTTGGGACTTAACTTTTCATGGGTAATAAAGAGTTTCCACATACAATGCTTGGTAAGGGGTGTAAAAATATTTTAAAGTGAGCAGAAATTGATGATGAAATAGAATTATTTTAACTTCTAGGCATAGCAATACCCTGTCTTGTCGTTTTTGTTAGCTGCCTTTGAGTGGACTCCAACTCATGGCGACACCCAACACAATGGGATTAGACCGTTGTGATCCATGGGGCTTTCACTGGCTGGTTTTCAGAAGTAGATCGCCAGGCCTTTCTTTCTACTCCATCTCAGTCTGCAGCTTCACTGAAACCTGTTCACTGTCACAGCAGCACACAAGCCTCCACTGACAGACGGGTGGTGACTGCACGTGAGGTGTGCTGGCCAGGAACTGAAACCAGGTCTCCTGCATGGAAGGCGAGAATTCTATCACCGAAACACCAGTGCCCCATACCTTGTTGAGACAGAGATATGGTTGGTGTCATGAGTTGAATTATGTCCCCCCAGAAATGTGTGTATCAATTTGGCTGGGCCATGATTCCTGGTATTGTGTGATTTTCCTATATGTTGTAAATCCTGCCTCTGTGATGTTAATGAGGGAGGATGGGCAGCAGTGGAGTTAGTGAGGCAGGACTCAGTCTACAAAATTGGACTGCATCTTGAGGCAGTCTCTTGAGATATAAAAGAGAGAAGCGAGCAGAGAGTGGGGGACCTCATACCACCAAGAAAGCAGTGCCAGGAGCAGACCGCATCCTTTGGACCCAGGGTTCCTGCTCGGAGAAGTTCCTAGTCCAGGGGAATATTGACGAGAAGGACCTTCCTCCAGAGCCAACAGACACAGAAAGCCTTCCCCTGGAGCTGATGCCCTGAATTTGGACTTTTAGCCTACTTTACTGCGAAGAAATAGCTTTCTCTTTGCTAAAGCCACCCACTTGTGGCATTTCTATTATAGCAGCACTAGATGACTAAGACAGTTGGCAAAACAGAAGCCGCTGGCCGATGAAAATGCCGGGCTTCAGCATGGAACTTCAACTCCACCGATTCCCGCTGACACGTAAGAAAGCAATAACGTGGGTGTTTGCAAAACATTCATAGCTTTCAAACCAAGATGCCAGAGCGGCTGGTCTCATTTTAAATGTCTTCTCTGCAAGTGCACAAAACAGTTTCTATAGGAAAGCATCTTTTTTTTTTACAGATGGAAGGCCCAGTTTGAAGGGCTAGCTCTGCGTAAACAAGAGGAGTCACTTCACAGACCGTTCCTCCCGTCTTACGAGTGGCTGTCCTCAGGAGCAGCCACCTAGCTAGCGGTGTTATGTGGTTTCCACAAAAGCACTACAAGACCATGCCTCGGCCTCCCCCTCCAGGGTTTCCTTTCCTAGCAAAAGTACCACTGGCTCACAGCTCCCCGAAAGCCAGGTCTGCGGGAATGTCTCTAGATGAGAAGACAGAGCAGGGGCTCAGGGGAGGGGTCAGCTCTGTTTTCAGGCCTAGCTATGCAAGGAGCAGGAGGCTGCCCAGCACAGACGCCTCCCTCAAACCACCCACTGCCCAGCTCTCAGGCCAGAGCAGGTCCTGCACGTTCCTGACCCCATATCCTTGGCAGTGAACAGGGCGGCCCAGCCTGAACCAAGGGCAAACACGCCATTTTCCGGCCTACTCGGGCCATCTGGTCCCCAGGCAGCCAAATTTCTAATTTTCCCAGATTCTAAACCAAAACAGGAGTCCCTGGGTTTGCAAACGGTGAATGCATTTGGCTGTTAACTGAAAGGTTGAAGGTTCGAGTCCACTTAGAGGTACCTTGGAAGAAAGGCCTGGTGATCTACTTCCAAAAAAACAACCATTGAAAACCCTATCTGTGGAGCACAGCTCTACTCAGACACACATGGGGCTGCCATGAGTCGGAGTGACTCAACCGAAACTAGTCTGGTAAACGGTAACCTATTTGGTAGTCAACAGAAACTAGTCTGGTAAACTGTAACCAATTTGGTAGTCAACAGAAACTAGTCTGGTAAACTGTAACCAATTTGGTTGAGGGAAATTTGAGGGAAAAACCAAGACCCATAAGATTATTTCCAAGATATTTTTTCCCAATGAAAATAAGCATATCTTTGTGTCATAAGCAAACTACGTGTGACGACCATGTCAGCTCCACTATCGAATCTATCTTATCCTACAATTTAAAGGCAGAAGAAAAAACGTGCCACCAGACTTGCTTCGAATCTGACTTAAACAGTAGGTCCCAATACTTGCCAAATATTCCACCCTTATAAATCCAACAAAGATGAACATAAAATGGGATTACTCTTGGCCTAAAAATGCAAATGCACTGCTCCACCAAAACTAGCAACAATCCCTTCCATTAAGGCGTCCATTACAACTGTCAGTTCTACCTCAACGGTCTAGAGGACAGGATTGCCAAGCTATTGTCAGCACTGAGGAGGGGAAGGGAAGGAGGAAGACGGGAAGGAGGTGGAGAGGAGGAAAAGTTTGGTGAAAAGTAATTACTGTCTTGACACAGCAATACCTGGTCTTCTTGTCAGTGTTGTTGTGATTGTTAGCTGCCTTTGGGTCGACACCGACGCCTGGTGACCCGATATACACCAGGATCAGACCTTTGTGATCCACAGGGTAGCAAGGGGAGACGTGCAGCAAAGGGGAGGCAGGCTTCATTTAGCCTGCATGACTTTTCTCCACAGAACTTAGCTTCCACTGATATACTGACTATCCCTCGGTTTATTCATTGATGATCTGTGCCCCTTCCCCACCCACACACATCAGAACATCAGCTTCAAGACGACAGGGACTTGCGGTGGCTGCTGCATCCCCAGCCCGGAACAGGGTCGGCACTCAGTGTTTCTTGAGTGAATATCTGAATACAGATAAGGTCAATTAAGGAGGAAGTATAATTGCATATCCTGATAAAATGCATTTGAGATAAGGATTAAGGATAATACAATCACACGAGTTTGTTTCATAAGGAAGAAGTAGATATGTCCACCTGGACTGTCGACTCAGCCGTGAATCTGTGTGGAAGCAGCTGTCATCAACATTGAAGACAGAGTACACAGAACCCAAAGAGATACCATTACACCCATTTTAGATCAGAAAATAGGCGCCATTTAGCCCAACTGGGAATCCATGGGTGACGCAAATGAGTACGCGTTCAACAACCAGCCAAAAGGCTGAAGGTCGAGTCCACCAAGAGGTGCCTCAGAAGACAGGTCAGGCAATCTACTTCCAGAAGGTCACAGCCTTGAAAACACTATGAAGCACAGTTCTACTCTGCACACACGGGGTCACCCTGAGTCAGAGTCCACTTGATGACAAGTAAGTGACAGAGTCCAAATGTGAAAAGCTAAGCTGCTGGAATCTAAAGCAAATATTCTGTCCACTCGATACACCAGCTTGCTTGTCGGTACTTGAGCAAAAATCATTGGCCAGGTGGAGAAACTGGACCCTTACTCATTGCTGATAGGAATGTAACAAGGTACAGTTGCCAGGGAAAAAAGTTTGCAGTTCCTAGAAAAGCTAAACATAGAACTACCGTGTGACCCAGCAACCCCACTCCTGGGTATCTACCCAAAAGAGTTAACAGCAGAGACACAAACAGACACTTGTACACCAATGTTCACAGCAGTGCTATAAACCAGTGCTGCTGAGTAGAGTCCGACTCGTTGCAACCCTATAGCTATGAGCAATTTAAAAATTTAATACAAAATTTAATATGGAACAATTTACTATGGAAACAATTTAAACATCCATCAAAAGATAAATGGATAAACAAAATCTGATATATCCATACAAAGGAATATTGTACTGGTGTTATTAGGTACCACCGAGTCAGTTCCAACTCATAGTGACCCTGTGAACAACAGAACGAAACACTGCTCGGTCCTGTGTCACACGTACAATCCTTGCTATGTTTGGGCCCATAGCTGCAGCCACTGTGTCAATCCATCTTATTGAAGGTCTTCCTCTCTTTAACTGACCCTCTACTTTACTGAGCATGATATCTTTCTCCAGAGACTGGTCCCTCCTGACAACATGTCCAAAGTATGTGAGATGAAGTCACGCCATCCTCACTTCTAAGGAGCATTCTGGCTGTACTTCTTTCAAGACAGATTTGTTTGTTCTTCTGGCAGTCCAAAGAATATTCAATATTCTTCGCCAACACCATCATTCAAAGGCACCAATATTTCTTCGGTCTTCCTTATTCATCGTCCAGCTTTCACTTGCATATGAGACAATTGAAAATATCATGGCTTGGGTCAGGCACATCTTAGTCCTCAAAGTGACATCTTTGCTTTTTAATACCTTAAAGAGGTCTTTTGCAGAGGATTTGTCCAATGTGAGATGTCGTTTGATTTCTTGGCTGCTGCTTCCATGGGCGTTGATTGTGGATCCGAGTAAATGAAGACCTTGACAACGTCAACATTTTCTCCATTAATCATGATGTGCTTATTGGTCCAGTTGTGAGGATTTTTGTTTTTCTTTATGTTGAGGTGTAATCCATACTGAAGACTGTCTTTGATCTTCACCAGTAAGTGCTTCAAGTCTTCTTTGCTTTCAGCAAGCAAGGTTGTGTCATCTGCATATTACAGGTTGCTAATGAGTCTTCCTCCAATCCTGATGCCCCATTCTTCCTCATATAGTCCAGCTTCTCTGATTATCTGCTCAGCATACAGATTGGATAGGTATGGTGAAAGGATACAACCCTGACGCACACCCTTCCTGACTTTAAACCATGCAGTATCCCCTTGTTCTGTTCGAACAACTGCCTCTTGGTCTATGTACAGGTTCCTCAAGAGCACAGTTAAGTGTTCTGGAATCCCCATTCTTCGCAATGTTATCCATAATTTGTTATGATCCACACAGGTGAATGCCTTTGCATAGTCAATAAAATACAATAAACATCTTTCTGGTAGCAAAATCAAACAATAGTAACAAACTGTAAACAGGAATGTTTTCTTTGCTGAAGCAGAAAGGAAGGGCCTGGGTTCTCATATCAGTCCACAAACCTTTAGGAAGCATTCTGAAAACAATGACTTAAGGGAAAACCTCAAATATTGTATTGTTCTTTTCTTCATTCTCGCTCTAGCCCCACCTCAGTTAATTTTTCCATATTAAGAAAGTCATCAAGCCAAAGTTGGTAGGGGGGAAGGGTGGGGGAATCATTGTCTGGGGGGCACTGAGCTTCTGTTAAGGTGGTAAGAGCAGCTGGAGGTGGACAGTGGTGATGGCCGTACAACATGGACATCATTTATGTCACTGAATTGTACGTGCAAAAAAAATGGTGAAATGGCCAATTTTTTGTTAGATTTATCACCACGATAAAAAAATAATTTTTTTTTAAAGGTGGCTTCATCGGTATCATAGGGAAGTACACTGCAGTGGAATAAATGAATTCACATGGCAATGGCTCTTGTTTCTTTCCAATTATCTTTGCTGGTTCTGGTACTAGTAGCAAAACTGAGGTATGAGGGAAAAGTAAGCCATCCGGCCATAAACTGATGTTTTCAAGGAGATTCTAAACTTTGTCAGTAAATACCTCCAGCAATAAACATACAAAACTGGGGGGGAGGGGGAGCCAGATAAAGAAAACAACAAGAATGAGTAAGAAGGATGAGTGTGCTTGATAACCAATGCACCAGAACACTGCAGGAATCGCACTGCGAATAATGGCCAAGAAGCGGCCCAGCTCCCTGTGGAACTCGGAGACGGCCTGTGATCTGACTACCTGGATACACGTCTTCTCCCCTCCAGTAAACTGCAAGCTGTGTGAAGGTGGGAGAGCGTCGCCGCTCTGTCTGAATCCCTGTCAGTGCCTTACACAAGGGGGGCTCCGTTAACAAGCTAACTAGGAGCCGGGAGTGTAATGTTTGGCCTCTATTCATTGTCCAGAACCAGCCACCTTGGTTCCTTTAGGATTTTTTTTTCATTATTGTTGAAAATACACACAGCAAAACATACACCAATCCAACAGGTTCTACATGTACAATTCAGTGACATTGCTTACATTCTTCAAGTTGTACAACCATTCTCACTTTTCTTTTCCAAATTATTCCTCCATCATTAACATGAACTCACTGCCCCCTAAGCTTCCTATCTAACCTTTCGAGTTGCTGTTGTCAGTTTGATTCCACGTAGGTAGTTCTTTAAAAGGGCAAAATGCTCAAGGCAGACATTCTTTACTAATTAAGCTAAACTATTGTTTGGTTTAAAGAAGACTTCAGGGGATATTTTTGGTTTAAGGTTTAAAGATTATCTCAGTGCAATAGTTTTGTGGGTTCATTCAGCCTCAATGGCTCCAGAAGGTCTGGATTTCATGAGAATTTGAAATTCTGTTCTGCATTTCTCCCCTCTTGATCAAAGATTCTTCTACAGAATCTTTGATCAAAACATTCAGTAATGATAGTCGGGCACTATCCAGTTCCTCCGGTCTCATGCAAAGGAGGCAGTTGCTCATGGTAGCAATTGCCCACTCATTCCATTTCCTCCTCCTATTCCTGACTCTCCCTTCTTCCTCTGTTGCCTTTAGTATTTTATTTTTCTGTTATCTCTGAGGAGAAGGAAGCTATTGCCACAGCAGATAAGCAGCAGAATCCCAACCATCAAAACATAAATATTGCCACCACTTTCACAATGCTAAGACCTACTTGTGTATCATTAGTGTCCACCTACTAATAACAACAACCAAGTCGCAAATGGAAACAAGAGCACAGTCTCTCCCACTACACATTAATGTGACAAGAAGGAGCTGAAAAGTGTAGAAAAAGTGAGAAAGAAAAGTCCAACGCTTGTGCTGCCCTGAGAAAGAAAAGTTTAATTTAAAGAAATGAGTTTAGATATAAATAAAAAACAGTCACAAGATAAGATATGGGATGGGGCTCCACTGGCAAGCACCGGTCTGTTCCTCATATTTTAGCATGTTCAGTATCATCCTACAGCACAGCAGACGCAATTAAGAAGAAACTGTGAAGCCATTTTTCGAGATAAGTTATTATCAATAGGCTGACCACAGGAAGCAAGATGCAAATCTCCAAGTCAGTTCAGCACCAGTTTATAGAGTTTTGATTAATCTTCAACTCATTTTATGTTATTAGGATGCATTATTAAATGTGGCATGCAGTTTGGACTTTTTCCTTTGTAAACGCACCACATATGGATTGAGACCGTGGGGCGGTACCTCCATACGAGGTCTGGCAAGCAATATTCTTCCCAAATGACAAGAAAAAGCCTGCTTATGAGGCACATGTGAAGAGCTGTCTACAAAACACCAACCCTCCCAAAGGCTTCAGTCATGTTAGCTCTTGATGGACGCGTCTGTAATCACAGTGTGCCTTGTAATACAACGAGGAGAACTCACTTTCTCCCGACTGATCCAGACATCACCTCTCCACCACCTGGGACAGCACTGAACTGTTCCATGACACTGTGGCACGATGGTCCTCATCAAGTCCCTGAGGACAGGGTGCCAATAAAGTACATGACATCAGTGGGAGGTGAATCTCAGATAAGCAACGAATAACTGTTTATTAGTTATTATATAGTTAAATGGATGGATTTATGGATGGATGGATAGATGATAGATATATAGGTAGGTAGATAGATAGGATAGATTGATGACAGGTGGATGGATGATAGGTAGATGGACTGACAGAGGATTAGATGGAGGGATAGGTGGATGAATGGATGGATAATTGATGGATGAATGGATGGATGGACAGATGATAGATATATAGGTAGATAGACAGACAGAAAAGATAGATGGATGATAGGTGGATGGACAGACAGACGGATAGGTGGATGGATTGATGGCTAACTGATGGATGGATGGATGGATAGATGGGTAGAGGAATAAGTGAATGGATAGATGGATGGATGGGTAACTGATAAATTGGTGGATGGATGGATGGTTAGATAGATACTATATTATATGCCATGCAATATTTGGGACAAACTTATACTCAAACATTAGCTAAATCTGGCAACCCTTCCCTCAGAGCTCCAAGGTGTGAGTATGGATAGTCCACTGTACACCTACTCCTCACTTTATCAACTATCTCGTTATCTGACATTTTGCATTTAAGACAATAGTAAAAAATCTATTATCCAACTATTCTGCACATTAATGACACACGATTGGCAGTAATAAATGCTGAGGTGCAAGGTGAGAGTAATTCTAGCTGTGAAGGTTAAGATTATGTGTCAACTTGTCTGGGCCACAAGTCTCAGTGGTTTGGCAGTTATGTAATCATGTATTTTAGCAGTTATGTAATGATGTCAGTTGTCAGTTATGCAATGATGTAATTTGGCAGTTATGTAATGATGTAATTCGGCAGTTATTTACTGACGTGATTTGGCAGTTATGTAATGATGTAGTCATCCTCCATTTTGTGATTTGAGGTGGTCATCCTGCATTTTGGCATAATGCCAATTTCACATAATGACCTGATCTTTTAAAGCTAACCATGTTGATAAGTGAAGAGTGGGTATATGTGTTTCAGGAAGGGAAAATGTTTGTAATAGAGTCTCAAATACAATTCTTCCCCTGTGAGTTTCTTTCCCTTTGGCTTCTTGGAGCTTGCTGACATGTCCCCTCTAAGTTGGGCCTTGACTCCATAACAGCCTGTCATCAGTATCTTCAGTATCAAAGAGTTCATTAAAGTTCAAACCGAAGTAACACCTTGTGAAACAATCAACCGTCCCACCTTCACGATGATGTCCAGAGTGCGAGGCTGAAATTTCTTAGATGGATTTTGGTTTTGGGTTTTTTGTTTTATTTATTTTTATTTTTTTTGAGATTTATACCTATTTAATATGAATACCATGGGAAAAATTAATTAACAATGCTCTGAATAAGGAAGCGTTTCTCCAATTAAAACTTCGTTCACAAAATAAATCAGCAGTTTAATATACCTGTGTCGAAGTGGTTGCTAACAAAATTCTATCACTAACCTGTTATTGGAATTTTAATATACCTAAGAAAAATACATGCATGCTTACATCTAGGAAATGGAGAGGGTAAAATAAGATTAGAGAAACTAAATTGCCATTAAATTATCTTTTACTGCACTTTAAAGACAAAAAGCAAAGTATACATATGTGTGTACGTATATGTGTATATCCACTATGTGTCTCTCAGTTTGTCGTACTGTGGTGGTTTGCATGTTGCTGTGATACTGGAAGCTTTACCACTGGTATTTCAAATACCAGCAGGGTCACCCTTGGTAGACAGGTTTCAGCAGAGCTTCCAGACTAAGAATGGGACAAAGGACCTGGCAGTCTACTTCTGAAAAAATTGGCCAGTGAAAACCTTATGGATAGCAGCGGAACATCGTCTGATATAGCGCTGGAAGATAAGCCCCTTAGGTTGGAAAGCACTCAAAATATCACTGGGGAAGAGATGCCTTCTCAAAGTAGAATCCACCTTAATGAAGCGGGTGGAGCAATCTTTCGGGACCTTCATCTGCTGATGTAGCACGATTCAAAATGAGAAGAAACAACTTCAAACATCCATTAATAATTGGAATGTACAAAGTATAAATCTAGGAAAATAGGAAGTCATCAAAAATGAAATGGAACACATAAATATCAATATCCTAGGCATTAGGGACCTGAAATGGACTGGTATTGGCCATTCTGAATCAGACAATCATATGAAGTCCTCTGCCAGGAATGACAACTTGAAGAGGAATGGCGTTGCACTCATCGTCAAAATGAACATTTCAAGATCTATTCTGAAGTACAACACTGTCAGAGACACGATAATATCCATGCGTCTACAAGAAAGACCAGTTAATATGACTATTATTCAAACTTACACACCAACCACTAAGGACAAAGATGAAGAAATTGAAGATATTTACCAATTTCTGCAGTCTGAAATTAATCGAACATGCAATCAAGATGCATTGATAATTACTGATGATTGGAATGCAAAAGTTGGAAACAAAGAAGTAGGACTGGTAGTTGGAAAATATGGCCTTGGTGATAGAAACGATGCCGGAGATCACATGATAGAATTTTGCAAGGTCAATGACTTATTCATTAAAAATACCTTTTTTCAACAACATAAACAGTACCTATACACATGGACCTCGCCAGATGGAATATACAGGAATCAAATTGACAACATCTGTGGAAAGAGACGACGGAAAAGCTCAATATCATCAGTCAGAACAAGGCCAGGGGCCGACTGCAGAACAGAGAAACAATTGCTCATATGCAAGTTTAAGCTGAAGAAACTTAAAACAAGTCCATGAGAACCAAAATACAATTTTGAGTATATCCCTACTGAATTTAGAGACCATCTCAAGAATAGATTTGACACACTGAACACTAATGACTAAAGACCAGACACATCAAGAATATCATACATGAAGGACACAAAAGGTCATTAAAAAGACAGGAAAGAAAGAAAAGACCAAAATGGATATCAGAAGAGACTCTGAAATTTGCTCTTGAACATAGAGTACCTAAAGCAAATAGAATAAATGATGAACTAAAAACGCTGAACAGAAAATTTTAAATAGCTGCTTGAGAAGACAAAATAAAGTATTATAATGAAATGTGCAAAGACCTGGAGACAGAAAACCAAAAGGGAAGAACATGCTCAGCTAAAGATAACTCAAAAACAGTTGCCGCAGAACTTCAACAGGGAACCACCAGAAATTCAAGCTGGATTCAGAAGAGGACGTGGAACCAGGGATACCACTGCTGATGTCAGATGGATCTTGGCTGAAAGCAGAGAATACTAGAAAGATGTTGACTTGCGTTTTATTGACTATGCAAAGGCATTCAACTGTGCGGATCATAACGAATTATGGATAATACTGCGGACGAATGGGAATCCCAGAACACTTAATTGTGCTCGTGAGGAACCTGTACGTACATGCAGAGGAAGTCATTCGAACAGAACAAGGGGATACTGCATGGTTTAAAGTCAAGAAAGGTGTGTCTCAGGATTGTATCCTTTCACTACACTTCTTCAACCTGTGTGCTGAGCAAACAATCCGAGAAGCTGGACTATATGAAGAAGAAAGGGGCATCAGGATTGGAGGAAGACTCATTAACCACCTGCACTATGCAGATCACACAACCTTGCTTGCTGAAAGTGAAGAGGACTTGAAGCACTTACTGCTGAAGAGCAAAGACCACAGCCTTCAGTATGGATTGCACCTCCACATAAAGAAAACAAAAACTCTCACAGCTGGACCAATAAGCAACATCAGGATAAATGGAGAAAAGACTGAAGTTGTCAAGGATTTCATTTCACCTGGATTCACCAACATCCATGGAAGCAGCAGTCAAGAAATCAACCAACATATTGCAGTGAGCAAATCTGCTTCAAAAGACCTCTTTAAAGCGTTGAAAAGCAAAGATGTCACCTTGAAGACTAAGGTGAGCCTGACCCAAGCCATGGTGTTTTCATTCACCTCATATGCATGCAAAAGCTGAACAATGAATAAGGAAGACTAAAGAAGAATTGATGCCTTTGAACTGTGGTGCTGGCGAAGAATATTGACTATACTATGGACTGCCAGAAGAACGAACAAATCTGTCTTGGAAGAAGTACAGCCAGAATGCTCCTTATAAGTTAAGGATGACGAGGCTTCATCTCTCACATTTTGGACATGTTATCAGGAGGGATCAGTCCCTGGAGAAGGGTATCATGCTTGGTAAAGTAGAGGGTCAGTGAAAAAGAGGAAGACCCTCAGCAAGATGGATTGCCACAGTAACTGCAACAATGGGTGCAAGCATGGCAATGATTGTAGGGATGGCGCAGGACCGGGCAGTGTTTTGTTCTGTTGTACACAGGGTTGCTACGAGTGGGAACTGACTCGATGGCACCTAACAATGACAACAACAATCTAGATCCTCCCAGGAATGCTGAGTGGGGAGGAAAGCTGATATTATTGCTATTTTGCAAATGAAGACACTGAAGCTCTGTGTGTTGAAGGGACTTGTCTAACATTTTCTGCTTATGAGTGAGGAATCCAAAAGTTGACATTTTGGTCTTCTAATTCATAATCCAGCACTATTTTTCTTGCTTTTTATGAGGTGTTCATGGCAGCTGAGCAACCTCTTAGCACACAGAGTGGATTTAAGTCAACATACATGTTCACATCAGCTGCATTGAGTACAGTGTTCTGCAAAGACCTTGCTGGCCCCACGCCAGCCCAAGCACCGCATCAAATTCGCCTTTTAAGGTGCGTTAAATACAGGAAGCCTCAGACATCATTCCCTCCGCCCCACTGACAACCACCGCCTTTTAATGAGAGCACCAGTTTGGTGTTGCTGTAGATTATTTTTATCTATGTTTAAAAGTCATAGAAACTTAACCAGAACAAATATGTTCCCCTGCATGTTCTTCTGAATTTGAGTCCAAGTTTTTCAGTCATTGCGCATTTTTCCTAGAGCGCTGTGAACCAAACAATGTTCCGTGCCAAAGCAGGAGAAACGCTGACGCGAAGAATTATCAGATGCCTCACGCAAGGAGCAAGAATGCTCGGCCTCCTCTCCCCAAAATGAGAGGTGGAAGAAAAACGCGCAACGTCAGGATCTGAGTAAGTTCAGTGCTGCGGACCTATGTTCTCCCTTTTAGGAAAATCAATCTCCGTCTCAAGGAAAATAAGTCTCCGTCTCAAGAATGGGTAAAGATGTGTTTGGATAAATCTTCAAACTTCAATGATTCACTCCTATAATGTGATTAAAATGGAGAATTTTACTATTCTAAGAGTAATGAAGGCGCTCTGGTGGCACAGTGGTTAAGCACTCAGCTGCTGAGAGGTGGGCGGTAGGAACCCCCCAGCCACTCCATTGCAGAAAGGTGTGGCAGTCTGCTTCCCTAAAGACTGACAGACTTGTAAACCCTCTGGGGCACTTCTACTCTGTCCTCCAGGGTCGCTATGAGTCCAAATCAACTCGAGGGCAACGGGTTTTTTTTCTTTTTTTTTTTTAACGAGTGAAGAAACAAAACAACCCAGCAGGCAATTCTATCACTGAATTTCACCCAAGACCTCCGATCACCAGTACTTCCTAGACTCCATCAAGTTCCTCTAAGAGGAACATCCCCCCCGGGATGTTTTATCAGTTTTAAATAAATCAGTAAGATACACTGAAAACTTCATGCTGAGCGAAATAAGTCAGACACAAAAGGACCCATATTGTATGATCCCACTTACATGAAATATCTAGAAGAGACCAAAGCATGGAGACGAAGTTTATTAGACATTACCAGGGGCTGGAGGGAGGGAGAAATGGGAGTCCCTGCTAACGGGGCAGTGAGTTTTGGTTTGGGGTGACGAGAAACATTGGGAATGGACGGTGGCAGTGGCTGCACAACACGGTGAATGTAATTAATGGCAGTGATTTAAACGCAGTGAAAATGGATAATGGTGACAGCCACACAACTTGATGAATACAATTAGTGTCACTAAACTGTACATCATGTTTAACATCATGATAAATGGAGAAAAAATTGAAGTTGTCAAAGATTTCCTTTTACTTGGATCCTCAATCAACGCCCATGGAAGGAGCAGTCAAGAAATAAAACGACGCATTGCACTGGGCATATCTGCTGCAAAAGACCTCTTTAAAGTGTTAAAAAGCAAAGATGTCACCCTGAAGACTAAGGTGCGCCTAACCCAAGCCATGGTGTTTTCAATCACCTCGTATGCATGTGAAAGCTGGACGATGAATAAGGTAGACCAAAGGAGAACTGACACCTTCGAATTGTGGTGTTGGCGAAGAATACTGAATATACCGTGGACTGACAGAAGAACGAACAAGTCTGTCTTGGAAGAAGTATGGCCAGAGCGCTCTTTAGAAGTCAGGATGGTGAGACTTCTCACCTATTTTCTTTTTTGTTTAAATTGAACTTTAGATGAAGGTTTACAGAACAAACTAGCTTCTCATTAAACAGTACACATATTCTTTTATGACATTGGTTAACAACCCCACGACCTGTCAACATTCTCCCTTCTTGACATTGGGTCCCTATCACCAGCTTTCCTGTCCTCTCTTGCCTTCTAGTTCTTGCCCCTGGGCTGGTGTGCCCCTTTAGTCTCGTTCTGTTTTATGGGCCTGTCTAATCTTTGGCTGAACAATGAACCTCAGGAGTGACTTCATTACTGAGCTAAAAGGGTGTCCCAGGGCCATACTCTCGGGGTTTCTCCAGTCTCTGTCAGGCCAGTAAGTCTGGTCTTTTTTTGTGAGTTAGAATTTTGTTCTACATTTTTCTCCAGCTCTGTCCGGGACCCTCTA
>NW_004444008.1:2019393-2020524 GCF_000243295.1 Trichechus manatus latirostris | reverse complement strand
AGTCTCTGTCAGGCCAGTAAGTCTGGTCTTTTTTTGTGAGTTAGAATTTTGTTCTACATTTTTCTCCAGCTCTGTCCGGGACCCTCTATTGTGATCCCTGTCAGAGCAGTCAGTGGCGGTAGCCAGGCACCATCTAGTTGTGCTGGACTCCGTCTGGTGGAGGCTGTGGTAGTTGTGGTCGTCCTTTAGTCCTTTGGACTAATCTTTCCCTTGTATCTTGTTTTCTTCATTTTCCCTTGCTCCAGATGGGTCATCTCACATATTTTCAACATGTTATCAGGAGGGACAAGTTCCTGGAGAAGGACATCATGCTTGGTAAAGTAGACGGTCATCGAAAAAGAGGAAGACAATGAGATGGGCAGACGCAGTGGCTGCAACAATGGGCTCAAGCATAGCAACGACTGTGAGGATGGCGCGGGACTGGACAGTGTTTCCTTCCCTTGTACATGGGGTCGCTGTGAGTGGGAACTGACTTGACAGCACCTAAAAACATCCACGACAAATTGTACACGTGAAGAACGCTGAAATGGCAAATGTTTTGTTATATACATACTTAACACAATAAGAAAAAATAATGAAAAAATGGTTAAACTCGTAAACCTTTTGAGAGATATATATCAAAAGGTAGAAAATACAGAATATAATTTCAAATTTTCATGCAGTCCGGACTTTCTGGAGCTGTTGAAACTGGATGAATGCCTGAAACTAATGCTCTGAGATAATCTTTGAACCTTAAACGAAAAGTATCTCTTTAAGTCTTCTTTAAATCAAACAATGGTTTAGCTTAATTAGTAAAGAATGTCTGCCTTGAGCACTGTGCTCTTTCCAGGACCACCTACACGTGACCAAACTGACAACAGCACATCGAATGATCAGATGGGAAACTGGGGGGCAGTGAGTTTGTGTCAGTGAGGGAGGAACAATTCGGAAAAGGAGGGTGAGGACGGCCGCACAACTTGAAGAGCGTAATCGACGTCACCAAAGTGCAGAAACTGTTGAATTGGTGTTATGTTCTGATGAGCATATTCTCAACAACACGAACAAAAAACTAAAATACATTTTAAAAAATTTCTAAAATACAAACAAACAAAAGACACACAGCCTACAGAGTCGTCTTCCGGGACCTGTCGG
>NW_004444008.1:2007934-2019293 GCF_000243295.1 Trichechus manatus latirostris | reverse complement strand
GGAGGCCGGAGAGATGGAGGAGAGGGGGAGGAGGGGGAGGAGGAGGAGAGCACGGTGACCCAGGCACATCCACACTGTACCCCACCCTGGCAGGGGCAGCCACTCCTGCTGACAGACAGCAGGACCCGGCGCTGCGCCCAGAAACGCCAAGACACCAAAGATGCCGGCTTCCAACCCTGTCTACGCAGGGCTTTTCCAAACCCTATCCCAGGGGCAGCTTCTCAACGTCTTCCATTTTAATTCCCCCCTTCTCTGAATCACCATAGCTAGCATGGTTCTACAGAGGCTCATTACGCATTGGAATATCACCTTTATTTTAAAAAATCAACACCCTTCGGCCGCAGGCTCACTACTTAGATGGTGGAACGGTATATTCCCTTCCTAAGGCTGCAAATCACCACACACTCGTGGCTTAAAACAAACCCAGATTAATTCCCTTACAGTTCTGGAGGCCAGATATCCAAGGTGGGTTTCCCGGGGTCAGCGGGGCCACGGTCCCTCGGAGGCTCTAAGGGAGAATCCGGTTCCTGACTTCTCCGACACCCCGAGCCGCGTCCTCGCATTCCTGGGCTCACGGCAGCCCGCCCTCCGCCTTCTGGGTCCGTGTCTTCAAAGCTCTCTCTGTTGTGTCTTCAGGGTGCCTTCTCCTGTCCATCCAGTCAAATCTCCTCCTGCCTCCCCATTACAGGGACTCCGTGATTGCACTAGGGCCCACAGGGTAATCCAGGATAAGCTCCCACCTCAAGATCCTCCTCCGTCTGCCAAGTTCCTCTGCCCTGCACGGTGACACATAGCTGTTAGGGCAAGGCCATCCCTGGGGACCATTTCTCCGCCTCCTACAGGGAGGACACGTTTACCTCTTAATACCAAACACTTGGAACTATTCCCGACTCATCGTCACAGATGAAAATATGCCTTCTAAGATTTCTACAAAACCGTCAGTTTTTGGAAGTCTTTGGATACCACAGATTCTACTCAAACTTCAACCCTGTGCCTCACCAGCCTTTTGGGAAAAAATGAGGGGATGGGCCCCTGGAACCCTGTGCATCTTTCATTCTGCCCACAGAGATGATGAAAACTTTAAAGTCATGTTCCTCAAAATCTCTCCAACACTCAAATCACATTTGTACCATAGCAGCTAAAACTCAACTAGAAATTGAGCCTACCCAGTAATTTCTATATCTCATGTTTAAAAATGTAAAGGTTTACTCATTTAACTTAACCAGCTGTCATCACGTCCATTCCGACTCATGGCAACTCTGTGTGCGTCAGAGCAGAACCCCGCCCCGCAGGGCTCTCAGTGGCTGACTTTTCGGAAGTAGATTGCCAGGCCTTTCTTCTGGATTTAACATAGGCCTATGTCACCAAGAAGGAGCCCTGATGGCGCAGCGATTGAGCATGTGGCTGCTAACCAAAAGGTCTACGGTTCAAACCCACCAGTCGCTCCACAGGAGGAAACACCTGGCAATCTGCTCCCATAAAGATTACAGCCGAGCAAACAAGACGGGGCAGTTCTACTCTGTCCTATAGGGTCGCTCTGGGGCGGAATCGACTTGACGGCACACAACAACAATGCTACCAAGTGATTGGTTAATCCACCGCCAAACATACTATCTTCGTGGGGTATAACAGGAAGACGTAAGCACCCGAATGTAGCCAAGGGATATTTTGGGCGTAAAATAAATCATCGGCATTTGAGCTCAGCCTTTTGGCTATTTTGTTTTTGGATTATCTCATTTTTAATTAACAGGTCAGCAAAAACAAAACTTTCCAGTTTTAGTTTTCATAGGTCAATTTTTTTTTTCAGAAGTAGATCGCCAGGTCCTTCTTCCTAGTTTGTGTTAGTCTGGAAGCTCAGCTGTAATCTGTTCACCATGGGTGACCCTGTAGTCCAGCCTCCAACCCAGGAGGACAGACAGCCCAAGCCTAGGCCCCTTCCTCCCACATACCCTACACAACGGGGTCCTTTCTGCCAATGAGCGCCTCCCCCCTGCCTCTGACCCCAACATCTAAACATCAGGCCATTAGATGCGGCCTCTGGTCCCCCAATGTGTCATTCAAGGGAGGGCCGCCCTGCCAAGCCCACCAGTCCATCACACAATAGAGAATTAGACAGATGCATCCAGGAAGGCTGGTGTAGGGCAGCTGATGGGAAAGTGAGGGTGTGTGGAAATGCCCACTGGGATCCTTGGCAGAAGTGTGGGAAATGCATCCCTAATATGGTCACAGCAACAGAAGGCTTTGCAGAAAACTTGGATTGGAGAACGTACAGGATCCCCAATTAACCCGAGGCTGGCTAAGAGCTACACAAACAGAAGCACCATCAGCTGTTAACAGAACGACACCCTGGCCAGTCCAATCTGCTGCACAGCTAACCCGATAACATCCAGGAATAGCAGCTGTCAAAGGTGCTGCTCCTTTTCAGACTGGGCTCCTTGGGAGCAACTGATAAGAAAGAGAGGAGAATATTTTAATGGCAGTATAAAATCTGAAGGTCCCTAGGTGGTACAAATGGTTTGCTCTTGACTCCTACCCGAAAGGTTGGTGGCTCAAATCCACGCAGCAGCACTGCAGAAGAAAGGCCTGGCGATCTGCTTCTGTAAAGATCGCAGGCAAGACAACCCTATGAAGCAGTTATACACTGTAGCACACAGGGTCACCATGATTTGGAGTTGACTTGACAGCAAAGCGTTTGGGTTTTTTTTTTTTTTTTTTTGGTTTATGAAATCTCAAATTTCACTTAATCACCTGATTTTAATTTCTTTACCTTCCAAAAAAGTAGGCTGACGAGTTGGGCTGCGTTCCTGGTGGCAGAGGTGGGATACACAGGTACACCGCCCTTCTCCAGCTGACATGATTCGCGCTGGGCTGACGAGGGGGAGTCTTTCCTCGGACTGATTCACTGGCTCATTCCCTAGCTGTGGATACTTGCAGTGTGTGAACCAATGCTATCTTCATTTCCTCTGGCTGCAGCAACAAAGCACCACAGAGTGGGTGGTTTTAAAGAGCAGACATCTGTTCTCTCAGGGTTCTGGAGGCTGGAGGTCCAAACCAGGGCGTCAGCCCTTTCGACTCCTTCTGAGGGATCCATGAGAGCAACTTCCCACTCCTCTCTCCCAGCTTCTGGCAGCTTCTGGCAATCCTGGGTGTTCCTTGGCTTGCAGCTGGGTCCACTTCCGTCTTCACACGGCCATCTGCCCTCTGCATCTATTTCTTCTCCCCTTCTTAGAAGGACACCAGTCATCCTGGATTAGGACCCACCCACTCTAGGATGACCTCATGCTAACCTAACTGGTAACACTTTCAAAGTCCCTATCCCAAACAAGGTCATGTTCACAGCACAGGAATTAAGACTTGAATTACTCTTTGGGGGGACACAATTCAATACATAGCAAGTATGAAAGCAAGTCTCTATTCCATCAAACACGTATTCAATTCCATTTAATTGTACATATTTACTGAACATCTGCCATGTATAAACCACCATGGAAGGCCCTGCAGGGGATTCAAGGATGACACTGACCTGAACTATGCCTTTAAGAAGACACATAAGCACTCACACACACCACACACTCACATTCATGCGTGTGTGCACACGTGTGCACATTCATGCTCGCATACATGCGCACACACTCGTGTGTGCACTCGTCTGTGCCCTCACACTCATCTGCACGCACACACATGTACATCAATACTCGCATTCACACACATGTATGCAGTCGTTCACACTTACATTTACACAACTGCATGTGCTCACATATGTGCACTCGTACACGCACATTCACACACTTGCACATGTGCCTGCACACCCACACACTCACCGACACACTCACACCTGCACAGACACACATGTGCCCAGACACACTCACATTCATACATACACATGTGTACACTCATTCATTCATACCCACACTTACATCTACACAATTGCATGTGTGTGCTCACACATCTGCACACTCATACACATACGCACACGCCATGTCCCCACTGTGCCCCCATGAAGAGCAGGAGCTGTCCGCGAGGGGCTGGGAGAATGGGAGGGCCTACACACTTGGGCATTGTGGACGGCCTCACTCAGGGGCAGCATCTAGAATCTCTACAGCCAGAGACTCCTCTTACCCCGGTTTCTGTGTTCACTTTCAGCGGCCCTCCACAAGCTCAGTCATACAGACTGGAGGGCACATCGGCAACTTTGAAAATGGAGAACACAGTCTTTGCTGTAGTATGAACAGGAGTCCTTTATCAGCCCACCCACGGGAGCCCAGCGTGAAGGGGCACGAGGGTCTGTGCGGAGAACAGGCCTTCCGCTGTGATGGAACGTTTCATCATGCTGACTTGACCCGGGCTGGAGGGCCTGGCGGACAACTCTCAGCTCCCTGCCCCCGCGGCTTGCTAAGCCCACACCCAACTCCTTCCCCACCAGCTCCTGGGCTACCACACACAGGGGCCAGGTGCCTGATACCCAGGGAGGGTCGCCTCTCCTGGGGGCAGAAGGATTCAAAATGCCCTATCCCCAGGACGCCCAGGAAACCTGGCTAACCCCCCTCCCATACGTAAGCCACCTCCTACAGCTCCAGCTTGCTGCTGCCCCGTCCCCAGATACAGCCCCCACGTAGCCCTGCCTGGCACCCTTCCCTCGTGTGGAGCTGTAGGTAACAAGCTCACTCAGCCTTTCATCTTTCTGGACGTCGGTGCGAAGAACCCATATCGTGGTTGTGCGTTGCTGGCAAGTCTGCTCTGACTCATGGCAACCTTATGTCCAACAGAATGAAACGGTGCCTGGTCCTACAGCATCTTCACGATTGTTGTCACATGTGAGTCCATGACTGCAGCTACTGTGTCCGTCCAGCTCACTGAGGGTTCCCCTCGTTTTCGCTGACCCTCTACATTATCAGGCAGGATGTCCTTCTCCAGCGACTGGTCCATCCCCAGGATCTGTCCAAAGTAGATGAGTCGAAGTCTCCGCACCCTCACTTCTAAGGAGCATTCTGGCTGCACTTCTTCTAAGACTGATTTCTTCGTTCCTCCTTTGTCAGTAGCCCCAGGCGTTCCTTGGTTCCTTGGCTTACAGAGGGTCCTCATATGGCGTCTGTCTTCTCCTGCGTGTGTGTCTCTCTGGTCCAATCTGCTCTTTTTATAACTCAGAAGTGATTAGGTTTAGAACCCACCCTACTTGGATATGACCCCATTAAGATAATAAAGAAAACCCTATTTCCAAACAGGATCCCATCCACAGGCACAGGGGTTAAGATTCCAACACGTTTGGGGAGACACAATTCAATCCGTAACACCCACTGAAGGAGAATCTGTAGTTTAAAGAACCCCCAGAGGCTCCCTCAGCACCTTTAGGGTGGAGAAGCAGTGGAATAAATACCAGGGGTACAAACAAGACCAAAAGAAGTTACTTGTCATAGTTCACTTTTTCAAACCATTGACTACAATTAGTTTCTATAATTAATGAAACTAACGATGAGGTGGCATGCTTTGGCTAGTAGAAGTTGTTCTTTTAAATGGAATTAACCTGCTAAATGATCAGTTTTCTGCATCACTAAACCTATCAAGTTGATAAGAGATTATCTGCCCGGCTCATTATGGCGAAAATTACGTCACAAAAGAATCTAGGGACTGTGCCTCCAATCAGCTCTCCAGCCTGGTCTGTGTAGCCACAGCAACTCAAGTTTACAAACTCAGAACACAAAAAGCTCCCAAACCAACATAAAGGACCCCCTCCCACCCTGGCCACAGTGTGTGGGAGCGTCAGGTAGGACAAGGTCACGAGAAGCAGCGGTTTGCATTGTCACATGAAAATGAAGCGCTCGCCGTCTCCTACAGAGGCGTAAGCGGTGGCTACAGCAACCAGACAAAACCTTCAAAAACGACTTGCGATTTTTATGCACAAAGGGCAGAGGCGCTCGATTTCACTCCCAGACAATGAACTATGGGCAAATCCACGGAAACCGACTCCGGAAGAGCTGAATCTGCAGAGACCGTCAAGCACCGGGGTATTTGCTGCAGGGCTGTTAACTTGTATGTTTTTACAAGTGGGTTATTTAGGTGTGACTCAATTTAAATCCAGACTTTCATGTATTCTGAAGATAAAATGGGCCCTTCCTTAGTCAGCTAATTCATTGGCGGGTGGCTTATTCTTTTGTAGGTGAGTTAACTCCCGGAGCTCACTGTGATGGCATCTCACCAACTCTAGAGACTTCATAAATTCACATAACTCCTAAAATACCTAGTATACACCTACGGAAAATGAATGACAGAGGATCCCGCCACGTTTACCAAGCTGGTCCTCGGGGACAGAAATGACGTCCAACGGACATCATGGCTGGTGAAGCAGAGGGTCAGAGAAAACGAGGGAAGCCCTCCCCGAGATGGGCTGACACGGGGGCCACAGCAATGGACTCCAACACGCCAATGATCATGAAGATGCTGCAGGACCAGGCAGCACTTCCTTCTGTTGTACACAAGGTCACCGTGAGTCAGAGCCAACTCAACGGCAACTGACCACAAACTGGTCCTCGACAGATCTCCTCTGTAATGATCAATCTAAATTGCCAGGTTCTTTACAGAGAGAAAATAAAGCAAGATAACTCTGATATAGTCAACCTTCTCGTTGTCAGTTTTCCTCCACCTCCACCGCCACCAGTGACTTCTCCGTGCATTTCCATAAAACGAACCCTTGGCCATCGAGTCAATTCCGACTCATCTCATCTGACCCTCTCTCTCCTCAGCCTTCAGATCAGCTGCTCCTCCCTTTCAGACAAGCTTGTGCAAAGCTTGCTGCTTCTCACCACGAGAAAATGACCACTTTATTAAAAAAACAGAGAAGCCACTGAATCACAACAGAAGGGAGGAGAGAACTTTTTAAAAATAGGAGTATCCGTGATACTTTTATAGCCCAGAATGGCATGTTTATCTTTTACCTTCCTTTTCATTCCACACCAGACCACAAACTATTTCTTGAGCTTGAAAAATGAAGGCTCATTTCGGGGTGCCTGAACTTGAATCCCCACTATCGGGTCCAGTTCGTAACTTCGGGCAGCCGATCAGGCCATCGGTAAAATTCGGGGCTCACCATTCCCAGCATGGTGGGGTCAGTTTTTGTCACATTATGTGTGTGTGTGCACGCGCGTGTGTGTGTGTGTGCACGCGCCTGTGCCTGTAGGTTGGGTTTTTCTCTTTTCGCTCTAACACATGTCGCTGCTAATCATCAGTGTGTTAGCACCCACCGACAGAGTGTGGCAAGAAAAGCTGACCTTGTTGGCGGAGCCATCCTAGCTGTGGCTTTTTTTTGAGTGCCCCGCTTTCAACATGAAATACTTGCAGTCTGCTTTGCATATAGGATGTTGCTGATGGATGAACCAAAAGAACAATCTTTTTTAAGTTTAGTATGATTTTGTGACATAGCATTAAAAGAGGACAATGTCCCCAAACTTTCCATTGTTCAACTCTGGGTTTACAAAGCGAGAAACAACTTTTCATTACCAGAATGAGAAAAGAGCCTGAACTCACCGCTGTGCCCATTCCAGTCCTATTTTAAGTTGGTGCTAATTCTCCAATTTGCTCATTTACTTGTTTCTCACCACATAATTAATGCCGAAAGAAACCTTTTGGGGGTGTGCCACAGAGCGCGGATTTTGTGGGAGGAAAAATTCCTCGGATACCTTTCCAAGCTCCACTCATACACTGAGGCCCAGCATAAGACACCACAACTACTCTCACAAAACGCGCACAGCGACGTGCTAACACCGCGCGGGCACAGGGTGATCAGGCCTGCAAACCTGCCGGCCTTCCAGCCCGTTCTGTGGCCCACCAGGCCCTTCCCTCTGCAGCAGCATCCGCATCCTCCTGAGGCCGACCCACTCCCCGTTCTGTGGCCCACCAGGCCCTTCCCTCTGCGGCAGCATCCGCATCCTCCTGAGGCCGACCCACTCCCCGTTCTGTGGCCCGTCAGGCCCTTCCCTCTGCGGCAGCATCCGCATCCTCCTGCGGCCGACCCACTCCCCGTTCTGTGGCCCGTCAGGCCCTTCCCTCTGCGGCAGCATCCGCATCCTCCTGCGGCCGACCCACTCCCCGTTCTGTGGCCCGTCAGGCCCTTCCCTCTGCGGCAGCATCTGCATCCTCCCGAGGCCGACCCACTCCCCGATCAAGTCCACTTTAACACCCCAGACGTGTGCGTGTGTTAACGCGCTCACGGCACCTACAGCCGCCCAAACCTCAGACGCCTGAAGAAAAGCACCGAATCTGAGCCCCACCACACTCAGGGTGCAAGTGTGGGAGCCAAGGCGGCAGGACAGGCCGAGCACGCCGGCCCCCGCCACGTCACCTGAGCAGAGTCCGTCACCGCCAGCTGACGTCAGACCTTCCTCCCGCAAATGCGTCCTTGGGTGCAGAGCCCGAGACAGGAAGGGACTCTCCTCCCACAGATTGACTTGTGTGTGCAATACTCTCTGAGCACCTACCATGCCAGGCTCTGCACTCTCCGGGGGGAAAAACAACCAGACAGACGGATAAACTGCACAGGACTCCAGGTGACGGCCAGTCCCGGTCGGTCCCCAGGGGAAGACAGAGCAGGATAAGGTCATAGAGCGAGTGTGTGCGTGTGTGTGTACGTGTATGTGAGCGTGTGTGGATGTGTGTGTGTATGGGTATGTCTGTGTGTATGTGAGCATGTGTGCATGTGTGTAAGGCTGTATGTGTGAGTGTGTGTGGGAGTGAGTAGAGATATGTGTGTGTGTGCACATGTGTGAGTGTGTGTGTGGGAGTGAGTAGAGATATGTGTGTGTGTGCACATGTGTGAGTGTGTGTGGGGGAGTGAGTAGAGATATGTGTGTGTGTGCACATGTGTGAGTGTGTGTGTGGGGGTGAGTAGAGGTGTGTGTGTGCACGTGTGTGAGTGTGGCGCATAACTGAGGGGTCTCCGGAAGGGGGGACACTGGAGTCAGCACAGAAGGGAAGGAGAACCAGTGGGTGTGGAGCAGTGAGACAGCTCCCCACACACGCTCACGGCCTCACACCCACACCCACGCTCACATACACATACACTCATGCTCACGGCCTCACACCCACACCCACGCTCACATACACATACACTCATGCTCACGGCCTCACACCCACACCCACGCTCACATACACATACACTCATGCTCACGGCCTCACGCCCACACACACGCTCACATACACATACACTCACATACATACACACTCACTGCCTCACTCCCACCCCCACACACACTCACATACACACTCACACCCACACCCATGCTCACGGCCTCACACCCACACACACGCTCACATACACATACACTCACATACATACACGCTCACTGCCTCACTCCCACCCCCACACACACTCACATACACATACACACTCACACCCACACCCACACCCACGGCCTCACACCCACACACATGCTCACATACACATGCACTCACATACATACACACTCACTGCCTCACTCCCACCCCCCCACACACTCACATACACATACATACTCGCACTCACACCAACACACACGCTCACTGCCTCATACCCACACACATGCTCACATACGCATACATACACTCACACCCAGACACGCTCACTGCCTCACTGATACCCACACACATGCTCACACATATATACTCCCACTCCCCCACACACACATAAGCTCACTGCCTCACTCACACCCACACACACGCTCACTGCCTCACTCACACCCACACACACGCTCACATACACATACATACACACACACACACTCACTGCCTCACACCCACACATGCTCACATACACATACATACACACCCACACACACACTGCCTCACTCACACCAACGCACATGCTCACATACACATACACACCCGCACACATGCTCACTACCTCACACCCGCACACATGCTCACATACACATACACACTCACACACTCACATACACACACATTCACTCGAGGGGGAGGCAAGGTGGTGAGCTCACACAGGGCTGCGGGGCCAGTCTGAAGACTGTAGATTTACTCTATGTTTCACATGACCTCAGCCAGGCGATCAAGGTCACGTGTGTGTGCACATGTGTGAGTGTGGTGGGTAACTGAGAAGTCTCTGGAAGGGAGGGACGCTGGAGCCAGCAGAGAAGAGGAGGAGAACCAGTGGGTGTGCAGCAGCGAGGCAGCTGAGCACCAGCGAGGCATGTCGACAGCAAGTACACTGGATATGAAGTGACGAGGGCACATCACCTCTGTGGTCCTCCTCCCTAAACTCACAGCACCAGCCCAATTGTAAGAAAAACGTCAGCTAAATCCCAGTTGAGGGACATCCTACAAGCTCCTCACAACTAGCAAGTCACCAAACACAAGAGAAGTCTGAGAAATGGTCACAGCCCGAGGAACCTAAGCAGACAAGATGACCAAAGGTGACGTGGAGTCCCGGGTGGTGGCGCGGAGCAGAGAGCGCGTTCCAGGATAACGGAGGAGGTCTGAGTAAGGTGTGGGCTCCAGTTATAACAATGTATCAGCGATGCTTCATCAGTTGTGACAACGTACCGCAGGGAGCCCGGGGGTGGGGCATTCAGAAACTCTCTGTAGGATCTTTGCAACTTTTCTGTAAATCTAAAACTATTCCAGTATTTTAACTTTTTTTTTTTAACATATGGCACAGGAATGCAAGATGTTAAGAGAAGAAACCTCCTGTTTCTGACAGTTTGTAGGGGCAAAAAAAAATGGATGAAAAGGTTCCCTGTCTGGAAATAATGATTCTAGAACAAAATTTAAAGAAATAAAATAATGAACAAATCAGTCTTGGAAGAAATACAACCAGAATGCTTCTTAGAAGCCAGGAAGGCAAGCCTCTGACTCACTCACTTTGGACACATCATCAGGAAAGACCAACAGCTACAGAACGACATCGGGTTTGGTAAAGCAGAGGGTCAGCAAAACCCCTTCCTTCCAACAGTCCTGCAAGTCTTTACAGATGGCTCTCTTCAACGGAAGCATTGCCTTCCCTTCGGTCATTCTGAGCTTCCAGTCAATAGGCAATATGCAAGGCTGGTCTGCATCAACTGGGCTAGGGTGTGATTCTCAGTGGTTTGGCTGTGATACAGTGTGATCACTTTCCACAATGTGATCTGAAGTGAGCAGACAATCAGTTGGAAGGCGAGTTTCCTTAGGGGTGTTCCCTGACTCCAGTATATAAACAGATGTTCTACCAAATCTCGCTCTCTCAACCCTGCACTCTACTCATCACCTGACCTCTGGTTCCTGAGATGCAAGCCTGCAGAGGTCTGCAGCCTGCCACCTGACCTGCAGATTTTGGACTCACGAGCCCCCACAATCCCGTGAGCCTGCAGAGGTCTCCAGCCTGCCACCTGACCTGCAGATT
>NW_004444008.1:1982014-2007811 GCF_000243295.1 Trichechus manatus latirostris | reverse complement strand
CAATCCCGTGAGCCTGCAGAGGTCTCCAGCCTGCCACCTGACCTGCAGATTTTGGACTCACGAGCCCCCACAATCCCGTGAGCCTGCAGAGGTCTTCAGCCTGCCACCTGACCTGCAGATTTTGGGTTCTACAGCCGCCAAAGTTCTAGGGGGCAGAAGTTTGACTTTGGGGTGCTGGCAGGGCCACGCTCTCTTTCACTCTAGGCAGAGAGTCCTTCCCGGTCTCTTGCAGCCTCGGTAGCTCCGGGCATCTCTAGGTGTTCCCTGGTTTTGCGGACTGAGCCTCACCTGGTGTCTTGCATGAGCCATTGCCTTGAAGTAAATCTCTCTCTGTCCCTGTCTCTATTTTTCTATTTTTCTCTCTATATATCTAAGTCTCACTGGTTCTGTGTCTCCAGGAAACCCTGACGCTGACAGTCACCATGGCCGTCTAGGGAGGAAGCCCAGGGCAGTGGAAGGGCAGAGGTGAGGGTCCAGGCCTCTGGCTGAGAGAACCAGCTTGCTGCCCTCACAGGGCACCAGATTCCCGAGGAGGCACGCACGCAGGCCTTTCTGTCATACCTGTCCTCAGGTGATGCTCCTGCTTCCCCTCCTCTGGTGCCCAGAGCACCATGAGGGCCCTGCCTGCCCTGCAGATGAAGACTGTCTCAGTGGAGCACAAGGCCCTCGTCTGCGTGGACTGAGTCAAACTCAGCAAATACAATGCTATAGACTGAATCGGGCCCCTCAAAATATGCGGTGGAATCCCAGGCCCTATACCTGTGGATATAATCCCTTCCGGAAACAGGGTTCTCTGTGTTATGTTAACGAGGCCACGTCAGTATAGGGTGTGTCCTGAACCTACTCACCTCTGACTTATAAGCAGCAGCAAAGACGCAGAGAAAAGCAAGCACAAACGGGGGAAGACAGATGCCCTGTGGAGATCACCGAGCAACTGAGGACAATCGAGCTACAGAAGCTGAGACAAAGACCTTCCCCAGATCCAACAGAGAGGCTTCCCCTAGAGCCAGCACCCTAAATTTGGACTTCCAGCCTCCTAAAGTATGAGAAAATAAACTTCGGTTCTTTAAAGCCACCCACCACTGGTATTTCTGTTACAGCGGCACTAGGAGACGCAGACAGACATCTTCACTCCTAGTGCTGCCGTAACAAAACCCCACAAGTGGGTGGCTTTAAGGAACAGATGTTTATTGCCTCACAGTTCCGGGGGAGAAGTCTGAATCCAGGGTGCCGGCACTCTAGGCGGACGATCCTTCCTCGTCTCTTGCAACCTTGTAGCCCCAGGCGTCTCTGGGCGTTCCTTGGTTTGTAGACTGATCCTCACCTGGTTTCCTCCCCCCATGTGACCCCATCTCTGTATCTATTGTCCCCTTTTAGAAGACACCACTCAGAAGGGATTAGGACCCACCTGCCACCAGCATGACCTCCTTTAACTTAACTGATGATGAACGAACGTATCCTATTTCTGAACAAGGTCCCACTCACAGGTACCGGAGATTACGACATCAACATGTCTTTCTGGAGGACACAGTTCAATCCACAACACCTACCTGACGCGATTATTCAATAAAGGATGCTGGCAACATCCATGGAGAAAGGCAGGCTCAGGCGTATGGAACGAAGTGACCTCGTGCCTCTGGAGCGGCCAGGCTGTGTGTTTGTACACTGAGAGGGGACACAAGGAGGGGACAGCAGGTGGGGGGGCTAATAAAGGGAGCGTGTCCCCAACCACTGCTCACTCTCCTCGGTGCCTCAATCCCACGCCTTCTGAAATGAACGATGCTAACACGGAACGCTAACCCAAGCCTTTGAGGTTCATCGCAACTGTGGAATTCATAATATTTAACAGAAAGTGAAGACCCTCAACAAGAAGGACAGACACAGTGGCTGCAATAATGGGCTCAAACATAGCAACGATCATGAGGATGGCGCAGGACCAGGCGGTGTTTCGTTCTGTTGTACATCGGGTTGCTGTGAGTCGGGACCCGCTCGACGGCACCTAACAACAACAGAATGTGAAATGTCCTAAGTCCGGTCTCCAACAAGTCTTAGTAGGACGCTGCTTCTCCTATACACGGTTTTGGTGTGTAACCTCTACACCGCTTGTTGTGGATTGAATTGTGTCCAACAAAAATCTGTGTTGGAATACTAACCCCTATACCTGTGGATGTAATCTCATTTGGGAATAGGGTTTTCTCTGACATGCTAATGAGGCCATATCAGTGACCTGTGAGAAAATAAACGTGTTTGTTACAGCCACCCACTTGTGGTATTTCTGTTACAGCAGCACTAGATGACTCAGACACCATTCTACTTGACCTCAGTGGTCTGTGGCAGAAATGGAATCGACAAAGCCTTTTGTATAGTCAGAGTCTCTGGGTGGTACAAACAGTTCACGCACTTGGCTGCTAACTGAAAGGTTGGAGGTCTGAGTTCACCCAGAGGTGCCTCAGAAGAAAGGCCCGGTGATCTACTCCTGAAAACTCAGCCTTGAAAACCCTATGGAGCAGTTCTACTCAGACACACATGGGGTTGCTGTGACTCAGAGCTGACTCCATGGCAAATGGTTTGGTCCCATAGCCAGAGGGGTGCCGCTTCCCTTCCTTTAACTACCCTTAATGTTATTTTAACAATTTCTCGGCATTCTAATTTTTTTTTCCAGGCTACAATGCACATCGTCAGTTAATTTAAGTCTTTTTTTTTTTTTTTAAACAAGATAAAGCAATTATTTAGTGGTAAACGTGACGATCTATGTGGCTAATAGAGGAGTATTTAAAATCTAATAACAGCTGAGGAACTCTGCTCTTTAATTAGACAGAATGGAAATTAACTCTTCCAATCCAGAGAAAAAGGCAGCAGAAAAAGTAGCATTCACAGAGGTGCTGTGCCGTCCTCAAGCTGGGCGCCCACAGCGAATGCAGGAACAGAGAAGAGCTGGCCGCTGGCCGGGGTTCACTGTCAAAGGTTTAAATTTCCACCGCCTTTTCCAGAGCCTCCTCAGATCACAGTCCCGCTGCAGGGGCAAGGCCTGAGCCACCATCTCTCCCGGGACGGGTGGCTTCAACACCTGAAGTGACCAACTTAACTGTGCTCATGACTCTGTAAAACGGCAGGAACTGTAAACTCTTATAAAGTGATAAACCTTCGTAGCGTATTTTTCAAGTCTTAGCTGTAACTGCAAGCACCCCATAACGTGTCAAATTCTTTCCAAAAGCTCGAAAATCCACACCCTTAAATACAACGGAAGTTAGGGGTTTGGAATTCCCTCAGTCACAAGGGTATATAAAGGGACAGAGGCAAGCGGATAAGACTCAGTGCCGCAGCAGAGTCATCCCTGCCAATCAGCCATCAGTCACACGTCGTAACAGTGCCCTCGGCTGAACCTGCTTGTCAACACCTGGACGGAGAAGGCACTAGGACTGACAGGACAGGCGGATACAAATTGGCCAATGTTTACTAAGCGCTCCAAAGCGTAACTCCACGCCAGGTCCCATGCAAACCGGTCCGGACGATCCCTGCCGTTGGCGTTCGCTGCCACGGAGTCGGCGCAGACTCACAGCGACCTTACGTATAACGGAGTGAAACGCTGCCGGTCCTGTGTCACCTGCCTGACCGCTGGTGTGTGTGAGCCTGTTGTTGGGGCTACTGTGTCAATCCATCTCACGGAGGGCTTCCCTCGTTTTCACTGACCTTCTACTTCACCAAACATGATGTGCTTTTCTCTGGGGGTAGAAAAGGTCTCTGCAGACCCAGGCAGCTTCTACCACAATACTCATGTGGCAGCCCCTCCATCCCCGGAACTGTCGATTGCTCCCTTTGTTCTGGATTGATTGTGGCTCCCAAATATTTGTGTTGTGAATCCTAACCTCTGTGCGTGTACTATCATCCCGTTTGGGAATGGTTGTCTTTGTTATGTCAGTGAGGCAGGATTACTGTAGGGTGTGTCTTAAATCAATCTCTTGAGATATAAAACAGAACAAACAAGAAAGCTAGGGAGCAGAGATGGGGGAAGAGGATTCCACACCACGTGGAGATCTCCGAGGAACCGAGAAACGGGAGCTGAACAGAGACAAGGACCTTCTCCCAGAGTTGACAGAGCGCCTTCCCCTAGAGCCAGCACCCTGAATTCAGACTTCTAGCCTTCTAAACTGTGAGAAAATAAGTATCTGTTTGTTGAAGCCAGCCCCTTGTGGTATTTCTGTTACAGGAGCACTAGGCAATGAAGACGCCTTTATAGACGGCACGGTCAGCAACAGTAACAAAAATGAGTCCCCTTGGTCCAAGTGTGAGGACGCAGCAACTTCTCGACCACTGTTAATGTGATTATAAATATATACAAAGACCGTTCGGGGCCCTGGTGGCGCAGTGGTTAAGAGCTCAGGCTGCTAACCAAAAGGTCAGCAGTTTGAATCCACCAGCTACTCCTTGGAAACCCTGTGGGAAAGTTCTCCTCTGTCCTATAGGGTCGCTATGAATCGGAATTGACTCAACAGAAACGAGTTTTTTATGGTTTAAACACTGTTTAGGGTAGCAAAGAGAATATTTATTATTATTTCTTCCTGTGCAGAAATGTTGAGTTTAGGGTTCTTCATTTCAGCATGGATTCAGCATTTATTGAACATGCTCAAAATATGGGAGGCTTTGCCTTAGACACCATCGGAGGCTAAGGACAGCTAACAAACCCGATAGAGAGCAAGGGAGAGATTCGGGTGCACCTGGGGTAGCCGTGAGACACACATTTCAGATACATGCATTCCAGATAACAAGATTTACAACAAAGTACACAATATATTAGTTTGAATCTTTTGAAATCATATGAGTAGTTGAACATTTTTTAACTACAAAACAGCTCTTCCATATAGTTTAACCCAGGCATCAAAAACTCCAGCCCCATAGGCCAGATCTGGCCAGTTGCCTGGTTTTGTAAATAAAGTTTTACTGAAACACAGCCATGACCATTTGTTTGCGTATCATCGAGGGCTGCTTTTAAAGCTCCCATAGCTCTCGAGTCGATTCCGACTCATGTGTTAAGGGTAGAACTGTGTTCCATAGGGTTTTCTGGGCTGTAATTGACACAGAAGGAGATTGCCAGGTCTTTCTTCCACAGCACTGCCAAGTGGGTTTGAACTACCAACCTTTGGGTTAGCAGCTAAGCATGTTAACTGTTTTTTCACCCAGGGGTTTGTGCTTTCACACTACACTGGCAGAATTCAGTAGTCGTGACAGACACCACATGTGGCCTGCAAAGCCTGAAATATTTATTATCTGGCCCTTCCCAGAAAACTCTGCTGACCCCGGTTTAAGCTGATATTTATGTCAAATGACTGACAGTCAGACAGCGTGAAGATGACACGCTTCAAAGGCAGGAGAGATCGCTGTAGAAAGGATCCTTAACAAGCCCTCGGGAGGAGCTGCGCCACTGGGGGGTGCAGGGGGTGCAGACCGCACCGGGTGTCGCTGGCAGAGGAGGTGACACCAGAATGACTATAAAATTTTTGTGCAGTGTTTCAGCAGAAATTTATTATTTTTTATAAAAATATCCCTGTAGTTAGTCAGAATCAACTCTACAGCAGTGGGTTTGGTTTGGGTTGGTAGTTAGTTATAAGAAAACCATTTCTCATAAGCCCAGCTTACATGTATCAATATACCTACCAGGGTAAACTCTAAGCTAATTGACTTTTTGAACCTTCTAATGTGCTCTGGTCAGAACTGGCATTATTAGCCAATTACAATGACGCTTCGAATCACAACGTGGTCTCGTCTGCACGCACTGCAAGTACTAAGGATTCTATATGGTCTGGTACTTAAGGAGGTCTGGGAGGTGGTGACACCAACCCCAGTGCCATCACTGCTCAGGGGGCCACACTCGACTGTGGCCTTGAGGAGGGCTGGGTGCGTTCTCAGCCAATTCCGGTTCTCCCCCTACCCCCTGCATTGCCCTGTCCCAGTGATCTAACAGGGAAGGCGATCCATAACGTGCTTCCAATCAAGGAGGACGCTAAACCACCCTGCGGCTTGTGAAGGGAACGTCTGTTCACGAATCATCACAACAGTAACACCTGCTACCAGGACAGAGTGCTCTGGGTGGAAGGGGTAATTCACACGCGCTAGCAGCTTCTAATGTTCATAAAACCTCGCAAGGGATGAAGCACTGTTGTTGTTCTAGAACTGAGGAAAGTGAGGGTATGGGTTTCCTGGGGCTGCCGTACAAACACCACAAGTGGGTGGCTTTAAAGATCACAAGTTTACTGTCTCTCCGTTCTGGAGACGGACGTCCAGATCAGGGGGTCGGCCGTGCTGACTCCTCCTGAGGCTCTGAGGAACCTTCCACGCCTCTCTCGGGCTCCTGGCGGCTGCTGGCAATCCCTGGCGCTCCTCGGCTCCCAGCTGTGCCTGCCTCCACCGTCACACGACTGTCTTCCTCTGTCTCTTCCTCCTTTGTAAGGACATCACTCAGAAAGGGTTAGGACCTGCCTTTCTCCGGTATGACTTCCTGATAACTGATGACGTCTTCAAAGACCTTCTTACTAAACAGGGTCACGTTCGCAGGGACGGGGTTAGAAGCTCAATACGATTCAACCCATAACAGTGGGACACAGACAGACAAAGTGGATCCCTCAAGTTCTCATTCCAGTAACGGGCAGAACTGAGCTGTGAATCCAGGCAGCTTGGATCTAAAACACACTCCCAGTGACCCTGAAGCTGCCTCGTAGTTACACGGAAATGGACTAGGAGACCTTAATATTTAAACAAGCCCCGATCGTCTTCATGGAGCCACAAGAGAAACATTTTAGTGGGGGAAAAAAAAAACAAAAAACAGTTGCCTGTGGAGTCAACCCCAACTCAGTGAGATCCCATGTGTCAGAATAGAATTGTGCCTCATAGGGTTTTCAATGGCTGATTTTTCAGAAGTAGATCACCAGGCCTTTCTTCCAAGGCACCTCTGAGGGGACTCAAACCTCCGACTTTTCAGTCAGTAGTCGAGCACTTAACCATTTGCACCACCCAGGGTCTCCTTTTAGTGAAAAGAGCCGCCCATTTTATAAGAGTGGTTTATAAGAGTTTGACACTTGCACGCTGTATTGTCTTGGGTACCCACCCATGGGTGCCTTCCAAGTCCTCTCTCTAAGGGAGTGACATGGAGAACTACTGAGCTAAGAAGGGACTGCATATCCCTGTTTTCAGTTCCAACACTGAGCAGGGGGTCTCTGTGGGCGGCCTGGCACTGTCTCCCCTCCACCTGTCCTTCTGCCCTGGCTACCGCCCAGCAGTAAGAAAATCTCCTTCTCTGGCCCCTGGAATCTGGGCAGCCCCAGGACGGCTTGGGCCAACAGAACACCATGGAGGGGCACTGTGCGGGATACAGGAACGCCGTGCAGGATGCAGGCACAGCCCGTAACTGGCATGGAAAGTTCGTGTCCCGCCTCTGGAGCCCCGCACTTTCATGAAAGGAGCGGGGGCACTTGGCGGGACCCTCGGCATCTGGAATGCTCAGTTCCATCATTCACTTGACTCCAGCCCACCCCCCTTCACCATCCGACTGTAGCCGTATCAACAAGGAGAACCACCCAGCTGAGCCTTGTCCACCCAAAAAATGGGAGAAACAGAAATGAACAATAGGTTCAAACAACTAAGTTAGGGGTGATCCAGTGCCCCGACCCATGGCGCCCCCATGAGCATAGAGTAATTTCAGCGACTAATTTTCAGACCACCACGGATCTGTCAGTTTGTCGTACTATGGTGTCTTGCGTGTTGCTATGATACCAGAAGCTTTGCCACCTGTATTTCAAATACCAGCGGGGTTACCCCTGGTGGACAGGTTTCTACTCTGAGCTTCTAGACTAAGACAGACCACGAAGAAGGATCTGGTGGTCTACTTCTGAAAAAAATCAGCCAGTGAAAACCTTACGGATAGCAGTGGAACGTTGTCTGATATAGTGCCGGAAGATGAGCCCTCCAGGTTGGAAGGCACTCAAAATACGACTGGGGAAGAGCTGCCTCCTCAAAGTAGAGTCGATCTTAATGACGTGGATGGAGTCAAGCTTTTGGTACTTCCATCTGCTGATGGGGCACAATTCAAAATGAGAAGAAATAGCTGCAAACGTCCTAATAGAGAGTCAGCGAAAAAGAAGACCCTCAACAAGACGGATTGACACAGTGGCTGCAACAATGGGTTCAAACATAACGATTGTGAGGACAGCGCAGGACCAGGCAGTGTTTCGTTCTGTTGTACAGGGGGTCGCTATGAGTCAGAACCAACTCGAGGGCACCTAACAACAACAATTTTTCAGGAGAGATTGCCAGGCCTTTCTTCCGAGGCACATCTGAGGAGACTCGAACCTCCAACCTTTCGGTCAGCAGCCAAGCGCACTGACCACTTACACCACTTGGGGACTCCATGCCTAGCAACAGATCCCCAGACAGAGGGTAGTGACTGGACGTGTTCTCTCTGGAGAAAAGGGAAAAGACAAGAGGGCTCCAAGCAGAAATCAGGGGACCACATTGCTGTGTCCACTCTCAGGGGCCAGAAGCTGGAGAAGATGCTGGGAAAACAGCCGGAAGAACTGGCAAGCCTTGGTCAGGAGGTCCCAGCGACCCGGCACTTCTGTTTGCGGTACTTGGTCCTCACGGGAAACCCACAGAGAGACAAGAGGGTGGCGTTCTGTGTCTGCACCCTGCACCCAGGTGACAGTGGTTCTTACTCAGAGTCACGCCTTCCAGCCTGGAAAGCACTACTGGATGGCTGTCAGCTATGTCAGGGCCAGGAACTGCCACCTAAAACTGGCATGTTCCCTGGGGTAACAGCCAGGCGAGGGGTAAGGGGCTGCCTGGCTCGGCGTGGCCTCGATCGTGCCTGCCCTTTACGACTGAGACAACAGCCCCCGCAGTCTTCTCTCCGGCACCTTCCAGAGTGCACAGGATTCCCCTGGGCCGGCCTACTGAACCGAAATCACCAATAACGTATTTCAATTAAAGCCAAATAAAGTAGGTGGCTCTGTGTGCCAGGAACATGTCAGTTATTTGTACGTCAGCCTCTGCCAAAAGCGTTAAGACAGCTACTGAACAGGGGCCAGAATTACGTTTTTCATATGATGAAATACTGGCCTCCTCCTGGGATTTCAATCCTGACGGAGCCCAAGAACTGAACCATCCTGGCGCGCTCACTGCGTGTAAGCTTTTCAGCAAGCAGTGGGGTCGGCGGGGATGAAAGCCCCGTCTGCTAACCTGGGGTCCCGCTCAGTTCTCCTCCCGCCGCTCACACACCCGGCTCCGTTGTATCACTGGGAACTGTGGCCTTCATCGTCATCGGAAACTTGTTGTTGGCCACTGCTGACTCATGGGGACCCCATGCACGACAGAACAGAACGCTGCCTGGTCCTGCACCATCCCCATAACTGGTTGTGGATCAGACCGCCGTGATCCACAGGGTTCGCACGGGCTGATTTTTAGAAGTCAATCACCAGGCCTTTCTTCCTAGTTCATCTTAGTCTGGAAGCTCTGCTGAAACCTGGTTGGCATCATAGGAACACTCAAGCCTCCACTGACAGACGGGTGGGTGGTGGCTGGGCAGGAGGTGCAGTGGCTGGGATCTGAACCCCAGTCTCCTGCGTGGAAGGTGAGAATTCTGCCCCAGAACCACCACTGTACCACTGTCCCCATATCTGAAACTTCAGCACCATAAAATCCAAAAGGTGTCACATTCAAGTAGACTCAGTGGCTAATATCTGACAAGGCTCAGCAGCCAGGGCAGCCTCTGCAGAGGGGGCAAGGTAGAGGGCAAGGTCAAAGTGCGCGGGGGGAGGCAGGGAGAGGCAGACGGAGAACAAGGTCGCGGCACCCACTACTCATCCCCCCTTCTCGACCCTGCAGATTCAACCATCTCTGCAGACGCGTGTCACCAGCAAAGCCAGCGGCCCCTTGTGTGTGGTTCACACCAAGAACACAGACGGTGTGCTGAACGGCCGGGGGTGACAGCAGGGTTCAGACAGTCCCGCTTCCACCAGCATCCTCATGCTTCCACGCAGAGTCGTCCATGGGCGACATGAGGTGATGGGTAATCACAACACCAGCACACTGATCCGCACTAACCCAAACCCACAGTCATCAAGCCGATTCCAACATATTGCAACCCTACAGGACGAAGGAGAACTGCCCCAAAGGGCTTCCAAGGCCGTAATCTTTACGGAAGCAGACTGCCACATCTTTCTCCCGCAGAATGGCTGGTGGGTTTGAACCGCTGACCTTTCCATTAGCAGCCGAGCTCTTTAACCACTGCGCCACCGGGGCTCCTTTTATCTACACTAGTAACCCAAAAAGAAGCAACCTGTAATTGATAAGCCTCTCAATCTCAAACAACACACAAGCAAAAAAGCACCTTTATAATCTTCCGTTTGTATTTCAACAATATTTGTCAAAACATATTCCAAAAAAGGCACTTCTCTCCCAAGCTGACATAGAACAAAAGAAACGAAACACACCCCGAGTTGTCTGTCTTCTGGTCTCCTCAACGCCTGTGAAGGAGAAGTTACTAATCAACTAGAGAAACTGAGACTTTGGCTTTCTGACCGATGTAACCCACTGACTCGGACAAGAGCAGAATTTGGGAATTTATACACAGAGGGGGACTGAGGTGGGTCAGTTGTAGAATTCTCGCCTTCCATGCGGGAGACCGCGGTTCCATTCCCGGCCGACGCACCTCATGCGCAGCCACCACCCGTCTGCCAGTGGAGGCTTGAGTGTTCCTATGATGCTGAACAGGTTTCAGTGGAGCTTCCAGACTAAGACAGACTAGGACGAAAGGACTGGTGATCGACTTCTAAAAAACAGCCAGTGAAAACCCTATGGATCCCAACAATGCAATCCCCAATCGATCGGCGCAGGACCGGGCAGCGTTTCTTTCCATCATGCACGGATCGCCATGAGTCGGGGGGACTCCACAGCAGGAACAACACACAGAGAGGAGGGCTTATAAAGAGCACAGTCCTTCTCCAGAAGCAGTCTAATGAGGGAATTGTGACAGACAGACAGACATGACAATCCATGAATCCAAAGTCCACACTCCAGTGCCATGAGCTCAGGTGCGTGAGGCAGGAAGGGGCCTGGGACCGGCAGCAGGGAGGGCGCGTGAGAAGCCGTTTCAAGAGGCTTAGTTACCTCACTCTGCTCCAGCCCCAACTTTCCTCTGCACATGCTAAGGCTCTTCAATTTCCGGGAATGCCGGCCGCCCCCTCATCCTGACTGCACCACGCAGGAGACACTGGGGAAGGCAGGCTGCAGAATGGGTCATGCCGCCTGGCTCCCTGGGAAACACCAGGAACATGCCGCCCACTGACCACAGCTGTGGGGGGACAGTGAGCTGCAGCAGACAAGGAGTCACCGCGTCCATCCAGCCATCTGACCCAGGAGGGGCCCGGGGCGAGCTCACCGGGGTGTGGTAGCTTCAGCCTGGTCTATGATCCTGACAAAAAAGCCTGAGTGTTCCCATCTCTCCTTCATTGACCCACTGGACATCCCGAACCAGCTGCTGTCGAGTCGACTCTGACTCACGGCCCCCCCATGTGTGCAGAGTAGAGCTGCTCCACAGGGTATTCAAAAGCTGGGTTTTTGGAAGCAGACCACAAGGCCTTTCTTCCAAGGCACCTCTGTGTGGAACCAAAGCCAAACATGTTAAACATTTCACCACCCAGGGACTCCATTAGATGTCTTGCTCTCATTAGGTGGTCACTGAGTCGATTCCGACTCATAGCAACCCCGTGTGGGCAGAGTAGAACTGAGTCACAGCGTTTTCAATTGGAAGCAGATTGCCAGGCCTGTCTTCTGAGGCACCTCTGGGTGGGGTCAAACAGCCAACCTTCTGGCTGACACTTAACCTTCTGCGTCACTCAGGGACTCTATTAGACATGTTGTTTGGTGCCATCGAGTCAGTTCCGACTCACAGCAACCTCATGTACATCAGAACAAACACTGCCCAGTCCTGCGCCGTCCTCACAGTCGTTGTTATGCTTGAGCCCATTGTTGCAGCCACCGTGTCAATCCATCTCGTTGAGGGTCTTCTCCTTTTTTGCTGACCCTCTACTTTACCAAGCATGACGTCCTTCTCCAGGGACTGGTCCCTCCGGATAACAAGTCCAAAGTCCATGAGACCAAGTACTGCTATTCTCACTTCTAAGGCATAGAACCCAGGAGTCTGTCTAGACGCCATTACTGATTGCCAGGCCATGGTGTTCGTGGAAACTCTTCTCTGAAGACATCAATCCCAACAACGTGTGCTGTGATGGACGGGGGCTATGCAGCCTGAGTTGGGGGTTCCTCCCAGGCAGCCGGGCATGCCCTTCCAAGCCTCTCCAGCCCCCTCCAGCGCCAGCAAGCAACGATACTCCACCAGGGGGCAGAAACACCTGGGACTCTTCCAACTGCTCCGTCATTCCTATGCCCAACCCCTCCTTCCGCACTATCACCTGACCCGGCGTGAAGCCCCCAGGGCCCCCTCCTCCCACACTATCATGTGACCCCACGTGAAGCTCCCAGGGCCCCCTCCTCCCACAGTATCATGTGACCCCGCGTGAAGCCCCCAGGGCCCCCTCTTCCCCGACTATCACCTGACCCCAAGTGAGACCCCCAGGACCCCTGCCTCCCCCACTATCACCTGACCCCAAGTGAGGCTCCCAGGACGTCCTTGGGGCGCCCCATAGCATCTGTCACATCAGTTCAGGCTCACAGAGTTTTGCAGAATGCTGGAGAAAAATGGCAGCCATGCCAAGACTGGGCCATTGGCTAAAAAATGGGCCCTGGAGAGCATATTCACCTCTGCCCTCTGTAAGCTGTTTCCCCAGGCAAGGACCGGGGTCTGGCATGGAGGAGGTGCCCAGCCAGTACTCCCTGGTGGAAGGAATGGTGTCTTCCATCCACAGAGGAGGTGCCCAGTCAGCACTCCCTGGTAGAAGGAATGGTGTCTTCCATCCACAGAGGAGGTGCCCAGTCAGCACTTCCTGGTGGAAGGAATGGTATCTTCCATCCATCGAGGAGGTGCCCAGCCTGCACTTCCTGGTGGAAGGAATGGTGTCTTCCATTCACAGAGGAGGTGCCCAGCCAGTACTCCTTGGTGAAAGGAACGGTGTCTTCCATCCACAGAGGAGGTGCCCAGTCAGCACTTCCTGGTGGAAGGAATGGTGTCTTCCACTCACAGAGGAGGTGCCCAGCCAGTACTCCTTGGTGAAAGGAATGGTGTCTTCCATCCACCAAGGAGGTACCCAGCCAGCACTTCCTGGTGGAAGGAATGGTGTCTTCCATCCACCAAGGAGGTGTCCAGCCAGCACTTCCTGGTGGAAGGAATGGTGTCTTCCATCCAGAGAGGAGGTGCCCAGTCAGCACTTCCTGGTGGAAGGAATGGTGTCTTCCAGCCACAGAGAAGGAACCCAGCCAGCACTTCCTGGTGGAAGAAATGTTGTCTTCCATCCACGGAGGAGGTGCCTAGCCAGCACTTCCCAGTGGAAGGAATGGTTTCTCCCATCCAGTACTCTGCTCTGGAGCCATCCTCCAGTGAAAACAAACCAAGGGTCCCATGATCATGGTGGGCCCACACAAGCTCCCCTCTAAGAACATAATGGAGAACCACCTCTCTGATGGGGTCAGAAAAGGACCTGCCTGGAGACAGAGACACGACGCCTCAGCAGTATGGCCCACATTCCAAAATTCTACGGAACAGCTGTATCAACCGGAAGACAGCACTCCACAAACAGGACGCTGTCACTCAACCAAATGCTTCTCCTTCCTTCAACTCAACCCCACCCCATGTGCCATGTCCATTTTGAATTAAGACAGCAGAAAGGGTTAGAATAGGGCTATTGAACATTAGCCCACCTTTTTGTAAACTATGGATCGCTGTGCATGCAAACAAGAAAAACCATAGGGGAAACAGCCATCAATAGATGACCATGGAGGACAATTATATCCTGGTGAGCATTTAATAACAAGGAGTTTCTCTGAAGTGGGAAGACATAAATATGGTCCATTCAGAGCCAAGTGCCATTTATCTGCGGGGTGATGGGGGCAACATGTGTAATAACACATCTTTGCACAGAGGGTAACTGAATCGCCCCTAGATGAAAGGTCACAGTGACCACCACCCCTTCCAGTCCTAGGTATCACCTGGCTGGTCCTTGGACCCTTTTCTCATGTAAATAAAACTGAAGGAAAAAATCTCAGCTGTTCTCCTTCAGGGTCCCCAACAACCCGATCGACATGTCCCTGTTGGGTATTTAACTGTCTCCATCACCCCAACTCTCCTGTCACTCTCCCCCAGCATAATCAAACCAAACCCATTGCTGTCGAGTGGATTCCGAGTCATAGCGACCCTACAGGACAGAGTCGAACTGCCCTATAGGGTTTCCAAGACTGTAATCTTTATGGAAGCTGACTGCCACATCTTTCTCCTGTGGAGGGGCTGGTAGATTCCAACCGCCAACCTTTTGGTTAGCAGTTGAGTGCTTAACCACTGCGCCACCAGGGCCGTCACCCTCCCATAGCCTAAAATTCCTCCTGATTTCCTTAAGCACTCAATTCTAAAGCTTCCATCCTGTTGCTGGTGTGTGCCGTCAAGTCGATTCCAACTCACAGCCACCCTATGTGACAGAATAGAACTGCCCCACAGGGTTTCCTAGGCTAGGAGCAGATGGCCAGGTCTTTCTCCTACAGAGGTACTGGCTGGGTCTGAACCACCAACCTTTCAGTTAGCAGTCGAGCACTTAACCGTTGCACCACCAGGGCTCCTAAAACTTCCGTCCTATTTGCTCACAATGAGGGGTTCTCCCTTTGCTTTCTCCAAGGAATGGCCTATTCTTTGACCAAAGCAATCCATCTCACTGTCAGATTTAAGGTGGCGACTCAGAGACGTGGAACAAGCTGACTCCTCAAGCCCCTGGCGCTGCCCATCCAGGATACCATTGCTAATTTTGGATCACTGGAAGTCATCCACCTTGGATACCCGTGAACCCATTAAAAATAGCCCAGCTACGCTCTGAACATTGCAACAACTGTGGGGCTAACAAGGACATGGTTCAGTTACAGGACGCTTATTCCTCCGGAATGCGGCAAAGAAGGATATCTTATCTGTAAAGGATAAGCTTTCTGGGTCATTGGTCCCCAGGAAGGCAATCCGGCAGGATTTTGGTGACACAGAATTTTTGAGACTGTCCACAAGATTTCTTAAATAAATCTGTCACTTCAGAACTAAAAAGGTTAAATAATTTACAAGATTATTAATACATAATTTTGTCTTTCTCAAAGTATAACAGCCCATGTTGTACACATTAGGTCAGGATAAAACAACTGACATCTTTTCAGAGTGCTGAAGTGTGGAGCATGACTGAGTAGATCCAAGTAATCACCTAGAAGTTAACGCGGGGAAAGGAAAGGGCTGACAAACGCCCAACTGCTCAGAACAGCGAAGTGTCTCAAACGTGTACATTTTACCAGTTCCGTGTGTGCCTCTAATTACAGCTCTTGTTGTTCGTTTGCGTTACAAACGTTATTCCGGAGTAAGCGCAGACAACAAAGTACACAATTTTCTAGCATACATCTTGATGAACGTATCTCTAACTCTCTACATGAAGCCCCTGAGCTTTCTACGAATTCTTCCAAGTCTAATGCCAAGCTCTTCTGGATAAATTTGTCTGCAGAGCCATCTTCTCCTCACGGATAGGAAAAACTCAAGGATGGATTTAACTGGTAGTGACAGACCCTTCGCCGAGGACTTTTTAAATAACAGGTACTGAAGCAAACGCACTGCCGTCGAGTCGGCTCTGACCAATGGCAACCCCGTGTGTTACAGAGTAGAACTGACCCAAAGAGTTTCCTAGGCTGTCATCTCTATGGGAGCAGATCGCCAGGCCTTTCTCCCACGGAGCCGCTGGTGGGTGTGAACTGCCGAGCTTTCGGTTAGCAGCTGAGGCTTAACCGTTGTGCCATTAGGGCTTCTAATAACGGGCGTTAACTTCAACATATTTCAGTCATTCTGCAATTATCAGACAAAATGTTGAGTGAGCAGAAGTTAAAGCTAGACCCTTTTTAACAGGCACGTTTAAAAAGATGCAGTCACCTTACCTGTGAGAACAATGAAAAATGTGAGAAATCCCTTTCTGGGAGACAGCCTTGCCTATGTGCTGTGGATCAGTTTCCATCCATTTGCTCCTGCCAGCTGAATTAAACCCTGGCGCCTTCCCCATGCGCGCTGGGAAGTGCAATAACGCAGAGTCCACGGCGGCCACCTGGCCCTGAGGCCCCATGACAGGCCACGCCAGGAGCTGTGCCCTAGCTCTCATGTGTCCCATCTCCACCACGACCCTGCAGGCCACCAATCAGCACGCCACCTTCTCTCCCAGCACTGTCTCCACCAGCACAGGCAGGGCACATGGACCCAAAGCCAGCTCCTCAGGGAATATCCACATTTAATTAAAAAGCAAGAAATTAAAAGCATGTTGACAGGTGCCGAGTGGCCAATCCAGAGCGGCATTAAAGCTCCTGAGAGACCACCACTAATTAGAGACCCTTGAAGACACATCGGCGGGGGCGAACCTACAGCTGCATTTATGGGCGCGGGTGGAGCCCACTGCAGGGAAGGCTGGTGGGTCTGGTCCATCGGGGTGGCAAGCCCAGGACAAATGGCACTGTGACGGCCCCGCTGCAGATCACGAGCCCTCGGACGCCTGGGAGGATGGGAGCTGTGACGGCTTCCTCAGAAGCAGGAGGAGGGTAGAGGGAGCCAGGATGAACTTTATTAAAGGAAGGAGCTCTGAGTGAAAGCAGGGTTCTCTGGAGCTCAGGGGGGTGAGGGGAGGCCCTGGCATTCAGGGTGACCCTTTTCTTTCCGTGCCCCTCCTGTATGCTGACTCCAAACCAACTCGCCAATGGTGGCAGGAGTTCATACAGACAAAACTGTCTCTGTGGTATGTGGGGTGTCATGGACTGAACTGTGTCCCCCAAAAAAGAAATAAAGGGCTAACCCCTGTCCGTATGAGACCTTGTCTGGAAATGAGGGTTTTCTTGTTATCAGTTAAGGGGGGCATGCTGGAGCAGGGTGGGTCCTAATCCCTTCTGAGCGATGTCTTATAAGAGAGAAGACACAGGGACACGAGGTCACATGGTGGGCAGGGACACAGCCACGTGAAGACACATCTAAAAGCGTCAGAGAAACGCCCAGGATCACCATCCGTCACCAGAAGCTGGGAGAGAGGCAGGGAACGCTTCTTCCCTCAGAGCCTGAAAAGGAATTAACACAGCCGACCTCCTGATCTCAGACTCCTAGCCTCCAGAACAGCGAGCAAACACATTTCTGTTCTTTAATGCCAACCCACCTGGTGGTATTTTGTTACAGCAGAACTAGGAGGCTAAGACGGGCAACGTCATGGGGAATTACAAAACAAGACCGAGTCTCTTCTCTAATCTGTACGCTGGCAGACAGACTCTGAGAGAAAAGAGCGCTGTAACTGGCTGCTAGCAGAAAAGCAGATTTTCTGAGAGAATATCACATAACTCAGGGTCACAAACGAAGACTGTTAATCAGGCCTTCTCTTCCCCAAACTCACCCCAAAGCCTCCACTACTCCCCTCCACGGACCAAAACAAACACATCAAACAAACCTCGTAAATGCGTTTGAATCTAGAGTGTGGGATCTTCTGCTCTCATTTCATTATCTGAGGGAAAAATCCCTTTCAAACTCTACATAGATATGGGAAAGTGCCCTTCTTCCCCATCAAGACTCAGGGTGTGTGACTCTCTGTACTCTCGTCCCCTGTTGGGCACATCAGTATGACTTCCAGCCATGATCCAAGTTCAGACTGCTCACATCCTTGGGTCCATGTCAATAAACACTGAATTCATCGACAGGTACCCTTTAAAAAAAGTCTTCAAGGCATTTTAATTCACAGGATATATGGTGATTCAATGCTAGAATTCTCCCCTTCCATGTGGGAGACCCAGGTTTGATGCCCAGTCAATGCACCTCATGAGCAGACACCACCTGCCAGTGGAGGCTTGAGTGTTACTATGATGCTGAACAAGTTTCAGGGGAGTTTCCAGCCTAAGATAAACTAGGAAGAAAGGCCTGGTGATCTACTTCTGAAAATCAGCCAATGAAAACCTTACGGATCACTACGGCTTGATCCACAGCTGATCATGAGGATGGCACAGGACCAAGCAGCATTTCATTCCATTGTGATGGGGCCACCATGAGTCGGAGCTGACTTGATGCCAGCCAACAACATGACCAATATGAAGACTGACCAGTCCCTTCCGTTCTCCTAACTATAGTTGTAGATTTAAGAACTTAAGTCCAAGCACTTCATGAAGTTCTAGGATGAGTATGAAGTTCTAGGATGGGTATGAAGTTCTAAGATAAGTATGAAGTTCTAGGATGGTATGGAGTTCTAGGATGGGTATGAAGTTCCAGGACGGGTATGGAGTTCCAGGACGGGTATGGAGTTCCAGGACAGGTATGAAGTTCCAGGATGGTATGAAGCTCTAGGATGGGTATGGAGTTCTAGGGTGGTATGAAATACTAGGACGGTATGGAGTTTTAGGATGGTGTGGAGTTCTAGGATGGGTATGAAGTTCTAGGGTGGTATGGAGTTCTAGGGTGATATGGAGTTCTACGATGGTATGGAGTTCTAGGGTGACATGCAGTTCTACGATGGTATGGAGTTCTAGGATGGGTATGAAGTTCTAGGGTGGTATGGAGTTCTAGGATGGGTATGCAGTTCTAGGATGGTATGAAGTTCTAGGATGGTATGAAGTTCTAGGATGGTATGAAGTTCTAGGATGGTATGAAGTTCTAGGATGACGTGGAGTTCTAGGATGGTGTGGAGTTCTAGGATGGGTATGAAGTTCTAGGATGGTATGGAGTTCTAGGGTGATACGGAGTTCCAGGACGGGTACGGAGTTCTGGGACGGGTATGGAGTTCTGGGATGGGTATAAAGTTTCAGGATGATATGAAGTTCCAGGATGGTACGAAGTGCTAGAATGGGTATGACGTTCTAGGATGGTATTAAGTTCTAGGATGGTATAAAGTTCTAGGATGGTATGAAGTTCTAGGATGGTACAAAGTTCTAGGATGGGTATGAAGTTCTAGGATGGTATGAAGTTCTAAGATGGTATAAAGTCCTAGGATGGGTATGAAGTTCTAAGGTGATATGAAGTTGTAGGATGGTATGAAGTTCTAGGATGGGTATGAAGTCCTAGGATGATACAAAGTTCTAGGATGGTATAAAGTTCTAGGGTGGTATGAAGCTCTAGGCTTTCTCTCTCTGTTGGCTCTGGAGGAAGGTCCTTGTCATCAATCTTCCCCTGACTAGCAGCTTCACAGTGCAGGCACCCTGCGTCCAAAGGTTGTACTCCTCTCCTGGCTCTTGTTTCTTGGTGGTATGAAGTCCCCCTGCCTCTCTGCTCACTTTTCTCTTTTATATCTCAGAAGAGATTGGCTCAAGACACAATCCAATCTTGTATACTGAGTCCTGCCTCATTAACGTAACTGCCACTAATCCTATCTCATCAACATCATAGAGATAGGATTTACAACACATAGGAAAATCACATGACAAAATGGTAGACAATCACACATGCTGGGATTCACAGACTAGCCAAGTTGACAGATATTTTTGTGTAACTCAATTCAATCCATGACAGATGGTATGAAGTTCTAGGATGGGTATGAACTTCTAGGATGGTATGAAGTTCTAGAATGGGTATGAAGTTCTAGGATGCGTATGAAGTTCTAGGATGGTATGAAGTTCTAGGATGGGTATGAAGTTCTAGGACGGTATGGAGTTCTAGGACGGTATGGAGTTCTAAGATGGTATGGAGTTCTAGGATGGTATGGAGTTCTAGGATGGTATGAAGTTCTAGGATGGTATGGAGTTCTAGAATGGGTATGAAGTTCTAGGATGCGTATGAAGTTCTAGGATGGTATGAAGTTCTAGGATGGGTATGAAGTTCTAGGACGGTATGGAGTTCTAGGACGGTATGGAGTTCTAAGACGGTATGGAGTTCTAGGACGGTATGGAGTTCTAGGACGGTATGGAGTTCTAGGATGGTATGGAGTTCTAGGATGGTATGGAGTTCTAGGATGGTATGGAGTTCTAGGATGGTGTGAAGTTCTAGGATTATATGAAGTTCTAGGATGGTATGAAGTTCTAGGGTGGTATGGAGTTCTAGCGTGGTATGGAGTTTTAGAATGGGTATGGAGTTCTAGGATGGTATGGATTTCTAGGATGATATGAAGTTCTAGGATGGTACGAAGTTCTAGAATGGGTATGAAGTTCTAGAATGGGTATGAAGTTCTAGGATGGTATGAAGTTCTAGGATGGTATGAAGTTCTAGAATGGGTATGAAGTTCTAGGGTGACTATGAAGTTCTAGGATGAGATGAAGTTCTAGGATGGGCAAGGTGTGGGATATCTGGGTGGATGCAATTTCACCCTCAGATGTGTCCCATAAAATCCCACTGTGCGCCGTTAAAGGACTTTCCTCTGTCTCAGGATGTCCCTCCACAGACAGCAGGGGGCCTGCAGAAACCCTCCACAGATAAACGGCATCCAGACATAAGCTTTCACGCGATGAATCTTTGTGAGCCGCGCTTGCCAGCTTGCAGTTTCAGGAATGATTTCTTTTCACAAGCCTGTTACAGGACCTAGGAATGCCATCACCGCCGCCAGACCCAAAGTAAATTTGGCTCTGGGCCTCACTTCAGAGTCAGCCTGGAATGCCTCGAAGCCAAAGTGTGCTGCCTCAACTTGTGAGCTCTGGAGGAGCCCCCCCCCCCCGCCCCGATCCGTTTATCACCCTCAGGATTCTTTGGCACAGAAAGCATTTTAAAAAAAAACAGTCTTAAATTACACATTTTTTAAAATGGAGGTGGACGGGTAGAGTGGGTAATACTTTCTACTCTACCACCTGTCTTCAGGTGTCCCCACCTGCCCAGTGCCACCTTTGTGGGTAACAAGAGGGTAAGGGAGTGAATGTGGCTCAAAGGTGGAGGGGAGAGGCGTGGAGAGACACAGCTGCGTGGGTCAGACCTTTCCCACCAGGACACAGGGCTGAGGGGTGGAGGGTTGTCCCCACGAGGGGGGAGTCCACAATTAGCAGACACATGCTCTCCCAGCGCGAGAGTACCATCAGATGTGCAGCAAACGTCAGGATGTGGCTGAGTCACCATGACATCTCGGTTATATTCCTAATGGACTTGGGGTCTGGTCTATGAGCCAACATGTCGCAACCCAGGGACAAGGCAGGAGGGCATGTCGGTCCTGCCCCTGTCAGGTGGGCAGCAGCTCGAAAACCACGTGGCAAAGGAGCCAGGTCCTGGAGCCGCCAGAGTGTCAGACACAAGGGGACATGGGGCAAACCCCCTTTGACTGGGCAGGGAAGGGGTGAGCACTGACCCCAGGAGAGGAAAGACAGCAGCTAGAGACCTTACCAGAAACAAAAGCTTCAGTGAGAAGGACACCAGCTGGGCTGGATCCAGGGCTTCGAACCAGTTCATTCCGGTTCAACCCCCTGCTGAGAATTTGCATTTCCACCCCAGGTATACTGAATCAGAATCTACACTTTATCAAGGTCCCCAGGTGATTCTCAGGTATCATAAATTTTGAGAACCACTGCTCTACTAGTAGTTCTCAGAATCGGTCCCTAACCAGCAGCATTAGCATCACCTGGGAATGTGTTAGAAATGCAAATTCTCAGCGGGGTTCGAACAGGAAGGAAGCCGTTTGCAGCCCCGGCTGGGACTGGTCCGGGGCAGGAGGAGCATGGGCATGAGAGGACAGCCAGGTGAGCAGAGAACTTGACCGGAGGAGGAGGACGCGGAGGAAGAAAGGAGAAGCCGTCTGTTAGGGAAAAAGGGTCATTAAAGGAGCTTGAGGAGGCCTTATCAGAAAAGACAGGAGCCGCAGCACAGAATGCTCCTTCCCAGCAGAGACACCTGGTCAGCCTGCCGTAGGCGAGGGCCCAACATCTGAGCCCAGGGTCCCTGCTCTGAAAAACATGACCTTTCTTCTGTATTTACTAAAAAAACAAAACACAGTTGCCATGGAGTCGACTCTGACTCATGGCGACCCCACCTGTGTCAGAGTAAGAACTGTGCTTCATTGGGTTTTCAATGGCTGATTTTTCAGAAGCAGATCACCAGGCCTTTCTTCTGAGGTGCATTCTGGGTGGACTCGAACCTCCAACCTTTTGGTTAGCAGCCAAGCGTGTTAACTGCCTGCACACCCAGGGGCTCCTATATTTACAGCCCAGAAACATTAAACTTAAATAAAATGTCTGCCTTTACCTCCTAGCTCAAACTTTAAAAGAGTTTCCCTTCACGGACAGCTTGTAAAAGGTCCTCCCACGTTACACTTCAGAAAGATGACAGGAAGTGGGAAGTTACACGGGGTTGGACAGATCTACCCTCGCAGGCGCTGAAGTGAACATCCAAGGCCCTGCCTCGCTCCAGCCTGCCAGGAGAAAGTTCACGTCCCATACATCTTCGAGCCTCCAGAATCAATATTTGATGTTAACATCTGGATGCTTTTCAGAAGAGGGAATGGCTAGGAAAAAGTAAAAATCATCAAAAGTGATGTTCTAATACACATTCGCCACTTAGGACAACGTCTTCCGCTATCTCTGTACATTACCCCATGTTTAACTGTGATAAAGTCAACTCTCTCAGAATCACACAAACCAACAACCTCTCTACAGGAGGTTTAAACCAGCAGAACACTGCACAGCCTTCTCGTCCCTTCTGTTTCAAAGGAAGCATTTGCCCTGGGAACATGGAGACTTCTCTAATTATATAACCAGTCAACTGTTTAACAGAATGCCTAACGAGCTACCCTCGAAATGTGGAGAACAAGCACTCATTAGAAGTACAAGGAAACAAAGCAAAGCCACAAAACAGGGCCTGCCTCCACACTAACTTACTGACCGACTGAAAGCATCAAAAGTGACATCAAAGATGAAAATGTCATCCACTCCTCGCCAGCTATTAAGTGGAATGAAATATTAAGGCGATCTCATGAGTAACTCCTCACTGCTCGCCAAGAGTGAGTAATAACTGAGGATGAGCATCGAAAAAAAAACAAACAAGACAATCATTTTATAAATGTCGCCCTTAATCGGTTAGCGGGAGTTTGGGAGGAGAGAAATTCAGAACGAGGGAGAGAAAGAAGTTACGCTGGTGAAAGGTCAAGAAAACTATTGCCCAAAAATCTAGGATTTAAAGCTCTGTCAGTCTCAACTTTTGCGTACAAGCACTCAGGAAATTAGGTGTTGTTTAAAACCTTGCCCAAGACATCATAGAACCAAGAATAAACCAGTTGCCATGGAGTCGACTCCGACTCATGGGACCCCATGTGTGTCAGAGGAGAACTGTGCTCCACAGGGTTTTCAATGGCTGATTTTTCAGAAGTAGATCACCAGGCCTTTTGTCCAAGGAGGCTCTGAGTGGATTCGAACCTCCAACCTTTCAGTTAGCAACCGAGCACGTTAACTGTTTGTACCACCCAGGAACTCCAGACATCATAAACCAAAAAAAAACAAACCCTTGTTATTGAATGGATTCCAACTCACAGCAACCCCGTGTGCTAGAGCAGAACTGATCCATAGAGCTTTCTAGGCTGCAGTCTTTATGGAAGTAGATCACCAAGGCTTTCTTCCACAGCACATCTGGGCAAACCTGAACCTCCAACCTTCTGGTAAGCAGCTGAGCGCTTAACCACTGTGCCATCCAGGGACCCCAGAGACATCCTAGCGCTGGATAAAAACATCTTCTAATTCAGGCGAAATGCTGATAAGCACTGAAGGCTGCGGCCGCATTCAGAGAGCACGTGGGCGTATCCGGCACAGGGACTGTGTGTGCCACGGAGAACACACTCCCACGGGAAGTCATCCCATGGAGCAAGCAGCTGGTGTGGGGGAAGCAAGATGCCCTCGGGAGCTGAGAAAGCCCCTGGAAGAAGGCAGAGGATTCCAACGTACTAACTGAGGGTATGAAGGGGGCTGAAGACACTAGCCGCCACCCGAGACAACAGTCAACGAGCGAGGAACCTGCAGGCAGTTCCTACATGTCTCTACCGTTTCAGCTCGCACCTCCCCTATAAAACGCGCCGAAGCAGGAGAGAAAGAGCTGGAAGGGATTCTATGACTCTGCTCTTTCTATGGGGATAAAAACAGCATGCTCACCTTGAACACTCAGGCTCTGTGCACTAAAAACTCTCTGCCAGTGGGTCTCAGAAGTCAGCTGCCTCGCCACTGAAGCTAACGGCCTGCTAAGGGGTCCAAGGACACTGAGCAGGCGCTGCAAACTTCTCCTCCATCAAAGCCAGCAGCTTCCTCTGGTGAGCAGAGCGGTACCCTGGGATGTCCGGCCCAGCAGCCTCATGAGACAACTGACTGCTTTTCAAAGGTGCTTCCCCTGAGCAGCGTCTATGTAACAATAAGCCTAGCGGAAAAGAAACACATTCTAGCAAACAGCTGGGAATTGGGCATAGCAAACATTTTGTAGCTTAAGTTGGCTGATTAGTTTGACTGACTTTATTTGGTCATTTGGTCTCATTCAGAAACAGCCTGAATTTGCTCATTTTTATAACACAGATCCCAGCTCATCTGAGCACCCAACAGTTTCGCTCCTGGGCTTTGTGAAAGTAACAGAAACACAGATACAGTGTCCAATAAACACAGCAGGTTTGTGTTTGGACCCCTGCCGATTTAAGTTATTCTAACCTTGGAGATTACGTCCTATAACTTTTTTTTCCTAATTTTTCTCTAACAGCTTTATTGAGGGATAAGTTATACCCCATAAAACATACCCTTTGTAAGTATACACCTCAGTGACTTTCAGTGAATTTACAGAAGGGTACAACCATCTCCACAATCCAGCTTGAGAACATTTCCATCACCCCCAAACCATCCCTGGTCCCCACCTGTAGTCACTCGGTTTCCGCCCGTACCCAACAACCACTAATCCACTTTCTGTCTTCCTGTTCTTGTTAGCTGCCCACAGGTCGGCTCCCACTCGTGGTGACCTCACCTACAAGAGAACAAAACGTCACCCGGTCCTGTGCCGTCTTCATGATCACTGACGTGCTCAAGTCCACAGTTGCAGCCACTGTGTGTTCTGAGTGCCTTCCAACCTAGGCGGCTCATCTTCCAGCCCTATATCAGACAGTGCTCTGTTGTGACCCATAGGGTTTTCATTGGCTGATTTTTGGAAGTAGATCTCTAGGCCTTTCTTCCGAGTCTGTCTTACTCTGGAAGCTCCACTGAAATTTGCTGAGCATCAGAGCAACACGCAGGCCTCCAATGACAGACAGACGGTGCACTGGCCGGGAACGGAACTCAGGTCCCCCACACGGAAGGTGAGAATTTTACCACTGATCTTCCAATGTCCCATATTTCCCAGCCTCCAGCGCACACACTCCCTCAACTGCAGAAGACCTCACACACACACAGGTCCCAGGCCAAGGACCAAGCGTGAACCTGAGCCACAGAAGCTGGACGAGCTGTAGACGCACACTCAGCGGGCAGTTAGGCATGCGTTTCATCAGGTCCAATTCCACAGCCCCCTGCCTGGTTCCTCAACCCGTTCTTGATGTCAGCATCTGCTCTAGAGGTTATTATCATTCCATGTTTGTTCAGAAGTCCCCCTTGCTTCCTGCAGCCACCTCCCCTTGTCATACTCTTGACTGCTGGGTCCTTCCTGAGCTGTGGACCTGATGCAGACGGGGACTGTGGTCCACCACGGCTCTCAGCCACCTCCCCTTGTCA
>NW_004444008.1:1979215-1980869 GCF_000243295.1 Trichechus manatus latirostris | reverse complement strand
TCGTCATACTCTTGACTCCTGGGTCCTTCCTGAGCTGTGGACCTGATGCAGACGGGGACTGTGGTCCACCACGGCTCTCAGCCACCTCCAAGTCCATCTGGACGGTTCATATACCCCATGTGGGGCCTTCATGGGGCTTCTACCCACTCCCACAATTCACCTGAGGACAGTGTTGACTGCACCCACCCACAACACCCATCACCAGTTCATCTACTACATCTGGCATCTCTCTGGCGCAAAGTCTAGGTCTGTCCCCTGGGGACTCTCCCTGGCCAGGGAGGGCCTAGTTCAAGGCAGAGGCCCCCCACGTGTCCTGCCCAACTAAGCCAGCACCTCTACAGAACCCCAGGTCTTTGATCACTGCGTGCCTAGCTTTCCCACTCACCCTCACTCTCGTTCAAAAAGCAGGTCAACAGCTAGAACGCCCACAAGGATTTAAGTGACACATTGACACAAATCCTCAGCACATATTACATGTCAGCCAGCACGAACAACTGCTTCATGTCAGTATCTGCTGGACAAGTAAAGTTCAACATCCAGAAAGACTATTCTGCTTTCAGCCAGCAGTTATAAACAATGCTCCCAGCTTTACAAGCAGCCAAGCTTTTCAGAGCAGACCTCAACCCTGGTCCCATGCAAGTACCCATAAAACCTCAAAGGTGATTCTCAGTTTGGGGACAGGATGCGCAGTCATAAACGTCCCTGTCCTCTAATGTCCCGGAATGCACTCTCTTTCCACAGCCATGCCTGCAAGCCATGGGGGCAGACGGCCGTGTCCGTGGGAGCCAGGAGCTCTCTGGGCTTTTTAACAGAAAGGGAAGGACTTGTCTCCGGAGTCAGTCTGTGAGGACACATCCCTTCCGTAATTTGGGAAAATGGATGTTTCAGCCGTTTTATGAATCCTTCCCGTGGGCACGTCGTCCATCACTGCCCAACGCTGGGCAAACATGAACTGATGGAAAGACGTTCTATTCTGTGAGCCGTTCGTCCTCGAGCGAGCCACACTGTCACTTGCCTTTAGCTGATTGAATTTCACGTTTCAGCAAAGACAGGATTATTCCTCCAGCAGACATGGCTCCTGACTGCATCCCTCCCCTGGTTATTTATCATACAAATCTGTAATTGAATTACCTATCGTGGAAATGGCATTTACTCTCTAATGTACATACAAGTGCAACAGAAAATACAATTGTTCCAGTGTGTGCTGCCTCGCCATCCAACAGGAGCTCTGGTATGGCCAGCTCCACAGCATCACAGTGATAAATGACGGAAAAGAGGTCGACAGAGAAAAGATTCATGGGTTCACGACCCTCCTGAAAGAAAAGAAATTTTCCCTCTAAAAAATGCATTTTTTTAACAGTATAGTTGTTGGGTGTTTTTTTTTTTTTTTTTTTTTTTTTTTTCAGTATTAGTCAGGAAACCAATTCGAGACCATGTGGGAAAAACAGTAAATATTGAATGATTTTACTTTTTTCCAAATGCAGTAGTACTGTGCCAATACATTTTAAAACTTAGGGGAGTGAAATTGGGCTTATCTTTGCTCCTGACAAACAACCATTATCCGTGTACTAAGTAAACAGAAAGAAATGAAGGTGGGAAATAAGAGAGAGAGGGAGGGAGAGAGAGAGAGAGGGAAGGAGGGAGAGAGAGAGGG
>NW_004444008.1:1973884-1978315 GCF_000243295.1 Trichechus manatus latirostris | reverse complement strand
GGGAGGGAGGAAAAGGAAGGGTGGGAGGGGGGAAGGGGAAGAAGACAGCAATCCTTTTGGGAAATTGTCAGTTTTCTTGGGCCATGGTTGGGTTAATCCTACTTTAAGTGCCATGCCCCAGGTGGAATATAACTTGTGTCTTTGACATTTCCTAGCTTCACAGTCCTCTGAAACGCAGAGCCAGGATTCCTTGGCTCTAGAACGTCTGAGATGCAGCAAAAATGAGTTGTCGCTACCAGTGAGGTCCAGTAAACTGCTCATTACACACCACCCTCTCCTGGATCACGTTTTCGTTTGCTTTGTTGTGTTTGGCTCAGATTCTGATTCCAAACAAGTTTTAGGTAGATCCACAGAAAGAGAAACGCTTAGCTATGCTGTATGCCCTAGCTTCCTTTCTTTTTTTTTTTTTAAACTCCTGCCAGAAATTGATTCTGGATAACCAGTACCCGACAAATTCATCAGAGAAATAAGTGATCTGTTGCCCAAGCACACCGGAAGCTGTTTCCTCACATTTCTTCCCAGTGCTCTGCTGCTCACCTGCTGGATAAATCCCTGCACTGAGAACCACTGTGAGGAGGAATTAGAGACGGTAGATCGCCCCCTATCTGCCACAGACCCCTACTGCAGGGCAGCAAACACTGATAAAAGCCATTTTCAGTAAGAATTCTGCATCTCAATTTAAAAAGGAGCTGGGAACAATGTCAATGAAAATGTCAAGGTTGTCAACAAGAGTACACAAAGACGGTGCCAACAACGTAGAGCACTAAATCTACTTACCTTAGGATCCGAAAAACGACCTGACTCTCGCCCTGTAAATCTGCAGATAGATACAGGTGGGGCAATGTTCCCCACCACGCACTTAGGCGTAATTCAATTTGTTAGACACTGTAATTTACATTTTAAAATTATTTCACACTAAACATAAAAACTTGTTACCTCTATTATAATTACACACTAAGCAATTTGTCTGGGTAACTATAGCAACGATTTCAGAAGCAATTTTCAATACAAATTTGTATAATTTTAGAACTGAGAATGATAGAGGGTTTAAGGCAGGCTGGGGGGCTGCTTTTCTCAAATACTTGCATGCACACTGCTACAAAAATGGATTCCTTGCCAGTGACAGATTATAAGCTAATTAATTTGTTCTAATTTGCACACTATATAACCCATAATAAACCAAATCCATTGCTGTCAAGTCAATTCTGACTCTTAGCAACCCTATAGGGCAGAGGAGAACTGCCCCCACAGGGTTTCCAAAGCTGTAATCTTTACAGAAGCAGACTGCCACATCTTTCTGCCGCAAAGTAGCTGGGGAGTGAGTTCAAACCACTGGACATTCTGGTTAGCAGCCGAGCGCATTAACCACTGCACACCAGGACTCATGCCCCATAATACAAACTCCTTTTTCTGATTAGTTGCTAACCTTACTTAACTCTAGAGCTCATGACTGCTTGTTTGCATAACAGAATGCCTTATAACGGTCTCACTTTCAACTTGACATTTAACAAAGTTCTCTTATTGGCCCAACTTTCCTGTATCAGAAGCAAGGACTCCATTTCAATGACTTGATGAAAGAAAAAAACATGGACATTTGAAATCCTTAAAAATAATCACCAAGGTAATACCAGTTGCTTTTGAGTCGGTGCTGATTCCTGGGGACTCCTTGTGTGTCGGAGTAGAACTGTGCTCCCTAGGGTTTTCAGTGGCTGATTTTTTTGGAAGTAAATCTCCAGGCCTTTCTTCCAAGGCACCTCTCTGCTAATATTAGTATTCAACAGTCCCCAAGGACCTGGCCTCTGACCCTCTCAGCACCTAGCACACAACACAGGGGAAGCTTGCTGCTTTTCGCATTGGTTTCTTCCTGTCTTTTAACCAATCGCCCCAGCAAGAAGCTAAACAGTGCGTGGCCACAGAGCAGGACTTCCTCCTGCAAACTCGCGAATGGGACCTGAGAGGGTCCACAGACCCTCTAAAGCTCTGCAAATGTTTGCATGAGTGTCCCATGACCAACAGGACTCAACAGGACTTAACAACTGCCACGCTGTCGGTTCCTACACGGCACCCCTGCCAGACACTGGAATGAAATAATGTTTTAAAGGAAAAGGGCAGGGAAGAACACGGGTCCAATGTTACTAAATCTGAGTATCTCAGAAACTTCTTGTGGACAGAGACAAGCCTTACCACCCAGGAGACCAAAGCTTTGCCCGTGGCGGGAATGTAGCAGCTGTTTGCCATTAAGACAGCCAAATACGTTAGGGCTGTTAGGAAAAGGCAGAAAAGGATTATCATCATCCATCTTACCCTTGTTAACCAAAGTGCGCCCAGGTTAAAGGCGTGTGAGTGAAGGGAGATACCGGGACATCAAGCCCAGGGTTCCATGAGTACGCAGATACTAAGTGTGACCCGTGCAACACTGCTGATGAGATGGTAGTTCACGACGAAAGAGTTTACAAGAAAGAGATTCCAGAAAAAATGAAATCTGCGTTCCATGTGGATCAAGCAATTACATTTGCAACTGCTTTTTCATTTAAAACAAACATGGAAGAAAAAAGAAAACAACGCTTTGGGGGAAGAAAACCCTGTCTCCTTTGGGTAAACACAGGCATGGACAAGAAAATTTAAGTCATACATCGCGTGCAGTATTACCTGCTGTAACTGCCATTGTGAGCTGGTCACCCAAAATAGCACACGCTAAACATTAAACCAAACCAAGCCCACTGCTGTGGAGTAGAACTCTGACTCACAGCACACTGCAGGGCAGAGTACAACTGCCCCACAGGGTTTCCAAGGCTGTAATCTTTACAGAAGCAGACTGCCACAGCTTTCTCCCGCAGAGCGGCTGGTGGGTTAGCGGGCGAGTGCTCAACCACTGTGCCACTAGGGCTCCCTTGCTAAACATTACTCTCTCTTAAATAATAAAACGTGCATTTATTATCAGTTCGTTTAGTAATCCAAATTAGCTGTTATAACCTTCCTTGACAAAGTCTGTTCCTGTCTCTCAAAGTCTTTTTCTGAAAGGCTAACTCTGTAAGTAATAACATCTGCTGTTTCCCAACAGCCATCAGGACCCAGCTCTTCTGAGTAAACTGTGCCATACAACTGTTTTTCTTAAAACAGGATGCAATGCAGCTAACATCTGTAACCCCAGTGTTGTCACGAATGTGCTCCTAAAGAGCAGATGTTTGTGTCGGTATTAAAACACAATCCACATTATCTTCACTCAATTTCGATTTCTTTTGGAGCACAAGGAAGAAGACAGACGCGCAGCCAGCAACAGTTTTTGCGGATACGTTTCGTTTCTGGGAGAATCTTCCTAGTCGGAGGACTCGTGTTCGGTAACCACCATTCATGTCTCTTCTTCTTCTAGCAAAGCTGATCTGGAAGGCGGATCACCTCCCCTTGTCCCGCTCCACGTGAAATCGTTGCAAGATCTGCCTGGTCGCACTGTTTGCAGACGGAGACCCCCACCTACTCCCCAGGACGGCGACGCTGCCCATAGCGTCCTCTCGGCTCGGAGCGCTCGCTCGCAGCGCCCCCTGCCGGGGGTCCCTGGGACGCCGCGGGCGCCGGAAAGTTAAAACCCAACTCCGCCACGGCGTCCAGGTACAAAGCGAGGCTCGCTCAGAGGTGCGCGCTTCCCGCCAAAGCCACGCGCCAGGCCGGGCTGGGGACGGCGGGGACCTCTCCTTGGAGGCAGGTGTCCCGCACATCTTAGAAGACCAGTACCCTGCGGGGCCCGCGTTTGCGTCCGGCCCGAAACCCTGAGCCAGGATGCGAAACCCTGGCGCGCGCGGGATGCCGGAGAGGGGCGATCGCCGGCTGCGGCCACCGGCAGCCCCGCGGCCTCGGCAGCCCCGCCCGGCCTCAGTCTCCCTCCCTGACCAGGCGCCTCGCGGAGCGGAGCCCGAGTCCCCCTGCGCCCTCGTTTCCCATGCACGCCGCCAAGCCCCTGCCTGGCCGGTGGGGACAGCAAGGGGCCCCGGGGCTGCGAAGCGCCCGATCCCACGAACCCTCGCCGTGCCCCTCGGGGACGTGCAGGCAGATCCCAGTCCCCACGGCCCACGGCCCGCGGCCGCCCGCTCTGCATCCCGCACGCTCAGCTCCGGCCTCGGCGAGGACCGAACTTCCCCGCGCACTGGTCCCACCGTGGGCGCCCGCCCGGGCCGCGGCCCCAACGCCGAGAGCGCGACCACCGCTGCCCCCGGTGCCTGCAGTCGGCCCTGCCCGAGGCCACCGCGAGCCGCCCGCGACCACTGTCGCCCCGGGTCCCTCCAGCCGCGCAGGCGGCCGGACCCACGACCACCGGGGACGGACTCTCACCAGGTACGGGGCGCTGTTCCTGCCGTCATCCGGCGCCGGGGTCGGAGCCGCTCCGAGGGTCCTGTCCGCGCAACCGGGAAGTCGAGGCAGCCGCCGCCCCCGGCAGCT
>NW_004444008.1:1916634-1973431 GCF_000243295.1 Trichechus manatus latirostris | reverse complement strand
GCCCCGCCCCCGGCGCGCCCAGGCTGCGCCTCCCCCTCCCGTGCCTATGAAACGCGAGAGCGCCCCGCGGCGCCAGGCATCTCCCGGGCCACGCCCCCGGCCCCGCCCCCTTCCCGGACAGGACCCCCTCCGCGCCCCCCGCCACACTGTCCCCCCGGGAGCCCCGAGCCGATCCCGTAGTGCGAGTTCGCCGGACGGCCTACTTTTCCAGGACCCCCTCCCTGCCTAGTAGACCCCTCCGTGGCCCCCGCCCCGTCCCGCCGCCCGGACGTGGCGACTTTGGGGGGCAGTATAAAGGCCGAGGCGGGGCGGCCGAGCTGAGACGTGGCGCGCGCCCTGGGCCCAGGTACGTGCTGTCCCGGCGGGCGGGGGCAGGCCCGGGCACCGGACCCGGAGGGGTGATCTTGCTCTTCAGGGTGGCATCCTCCCTGCGAGGTCTTGGAGGGCCGGTTGGGGCTTTGGTCCGGCTCACGCGGGTCGACTTCGGGAGTGAAATGAGGGACGGGCACAGAGCAGTCCCCGGGTCGCCCGCCACGCCGCGCGTAGCGACAGCAGTCGCGTTTGGACAGGGTGTCCGTCCAATTCTGGGGCAAAGAGGACTTGTTACTGCGCTGTTGCGGGATCTTCCCGCCTGATCGAGAACTCAGGTGAGAGCCTTGTCACTGGGAAGCAAAACACGTACCCCGCAGACGCCTCCTGTCACCTGATCTTTGTGGCAGCTTGTCCACTGGGCGGGCATGCGGAGTTGGGGCTCGGCCGCTGCATGTACACCCGTGGAAGGGTGTGCGGGGACGTTGTCGCGGTGAGAGCGCGCGTAAAACTGCGGTGTGGAGCCAAGGGCCGGTGTAGCCCTTCGGAGGTGGGGGGCGGTCCCCTCACTACTCCGTCTCGGCCGCCGAGGGTACCTGGGAGGCTCCCTTGCAGAAGGACAGACACGAATGCCCCCCAACTCTGCGCCCTCCTAAGCGCCATAAGGATGTCCCCATGGACCTGACCACTGGCGGTGGGGGGCTGGGAGCGTTCCAGTGTGTCCATAACAGTCCCATTGAGCTCAGATATAAAAAATCATCCCTGCGCGACTGTTTCCTAGCCCACACAGCAGCAGACCCAAGAGATGGTTAGTAGAAGTACAAATTGCCATCCGTGTGTCCTTATTTTCTAGAAATGTTTTAATAGAAGAATTAAACGAAAGCACATCTGGGCGTTTCCATCAAGCCCAGGCCAAATGCGCAGTCTCTGGCCCTGGTGTAGGGGCTGTCCTGAGCCCTGGAGGCCTCCCTGGGGTTTCCACTGCAGGGCACCCACCCGGGAGGAATGTCCTTAAGCTCCCGGGCCCCATGGAGGGAGCGCCCATCTGTGTCTGAGGACTCGGGTGAAGAGCTTATCCCTGCTCCGGGGCCTCAGGCACGAGGTGCTGCGGCTCGCTCTTGCCATTCCTGTGCTTACGTGGCGCAGAGGCCTCGGAGGCTCCCGGGCGGAGGAGGCGGGCCGAGGCCTCGCGCTGCTCCTGGAGGGAGGAGAGGAGGAGACGCCAGCCGAGCGCGAGCCCCAGAGCCCTTGGAGGGGTGGGTGGACCTGGAGTCTCCAGCTGCCAGGTGAAGGGAGACCGAAACTAGGGCCCAAATGTATTAGGGAATCGTTGTCCTTGCCTCCAGTTTAAAGGCAGTTAACACTTAAAAAAAAAAAAATCTTGGCATATAGACCTCAACAGAGGGAAGAAAACAGCTTCGCAAGCCACAGCCCAGGGCGGCTGATCAGTGATAACCTTTCCCTCCATGAGTTATGTAACCGGGGGTGTTTGTGCGCGCGGAGGGCGGCTCCGTCCTGCTGTTCACCGGCTGCTCGGAAGCATCTTCAAAAGGTGTACACTTCAGTGATAACAAATTACAAATTGCTAATAAGCAGGCAAAGGAACGGAATTACAGCTGTCAATTGTATAAGTACGTCAAATCATACGTTATTATATGTGTATCATAAATAATTATAAATTATCCTGGAAAGCCCATCATTAGTTTGATGTGAGATGGCCTAAATTGAGGTCATATTGTGTAACTTTTTTTCGTTCAAGTTCTGGAACTTTCCTGGGCTTTGGTTTCGCAGTCTGGTGCTTAAACACACCTGGCAGGAACTTTGTAAGCCCTAAATGAGAAACCGGGTAGGTAGTAGGTGACTCCGAGGGAAGGCTGACCTGGGATCCAGCACCTAAGTAAACTCTCTGCAGATAGTTATTTTGAAGTACGCACAGGTGTTTCTTTTTTCCAGATGAAATCTTTTTTCCTTGTAAAGTCACGAAAGAGCTACTTAAACTCTTTACATTGTAAAAGCAAAGTGATCTTTTTTAAACAAAAATGTCTCCTCCTCACAAATGAGGTCGTAGTTCCCAGTGCTGTTCTAGGGGAGGCAGACCTGTGATGGAAGAGAAGGTGAAAGTGATGAATTCTGGGGGTCTGATCTGTGTGACTTGAAAAAGGCCATCCATTTCCTGATTCACCTCCAGTTCTTCTTGAGAACCTGAACCTTCCCTGAGTCTGGGGACTAATTAACCGATTTCCGCTTGTCTCTGCCCACCTCCCTTGTGCTTCAGCCCCAGCCTGCTCTCAGGACTGCCACTTGGACGCCTGGGACCGTGTGGAGCTAGAGACCCCCAGCTAGAAGAGGCCCAGCTTCTACAGGGGGCACGAGCAACAGTGGAGGGAAACCTGTGATGTCGAATAAAACGGCATTAAAATCATGAACCTCGGTCCTGAAACATCGGCCTGGGACACGGACCTTCGTTGTGGCTTTTCCGTGAATGAACCGGGAGGCTCACAACACTTGTCACACGCAGCTATTCTCCCTTGACACCTGTTTTCTTTCTTCTACCTCCACGGCATTTTAGAGGGGGAAAACCTGTGTGGTCACCTGGTCAACCCCATCGATTTTTTTTTTTAATGTGGGTAAACTGAGGCCCAAAGGCATGACACTGTCTCTCCAGGACTGGCCAAGGCTGCTGTGGCTCGCAGATACTCAGTCCCTGGGGGAGCCACGGTTCCATGGCGGCAGCTTACGTCTGATGCTCTGCAGCCTGTCGACAGCTGAAGACTCTCCTGGTGGGGGGAGTTCAGGAAGCAGCCCCCCTACGCAGGCCCCTGGAGTTACCCCAGGAGACACTCCCCCTTCTAGCAGTGTAGCCCAGCTCCTTGGCAGAGTCAAACAGGCCAGTTTTATAGAAAAAGAGCAGTTCAGAAGCTAAAGCAGAATGGAAAGAAGATACAGCATTCCGTGTCAGCTGCATGTGAGTTGACGCCAACTTATGGAGCCCCCACGTGTGTCAGAGTTGAACTGTGTTCCACAAGGTTTCCAATGGCTGATTTTTCAAAAGTAGATCACCAGGCCTTTCTGCCAAGGCACCTCTGGGTTGGCTCAAACTGCCAATTTTTCAGTTAGCAGCCAAGCATTAACTGTCTGCACCACCCAGAGGCTCCAGAGAGTATTGATTGCAAATGTGAGAATGAGCGTAGACAGCATGGTGCCGAGTGAGTCTTCTGGTCCTTAACCTGAAGGACAAGGCCGCCTCCCGTCCCTCCGCCAGCCTGTGGCCAAGGCCGGACAAAGATGCTCTGTCCACGTCACTCTCTGGGGCTCCCACTTGGGATGCAGCCTCGAAAATTGTCCAGAGTCGTCCTAGCATAGGGGTGAACTTTGCATGAGAGTGAAACAGTCATTAGTTTCTTAAATAAGAGAGTATTTTCTACAGCGGGGTTCCGCACACCCTGCTTACACCATGCTCCGTGAACATCTGTGTAAACTTGTGCTAACTGCTTGCGATTCAATTTGTTTTGGTAATATTTTAGTCAAATTAATATCAGATTTGGCATCCTGGGTGACCACCCGTATAGCCCACCCCTTAACCCAGTGCTGCTTGTGTCTGGAGGCCCCTCGTGGCCCCTTCCCTGACAAGCCCAAGTCTGAGTTTCCACCCACATCCATCCAGGACCCTCTCCATGGTCTCCATGCCTGGACGTGCTTTGCCGCTGTTGACCGACAATGACCTGGCCCTCACCTGGCCCAGGTGAGCTCTGCCCACCTCTGAGCTCTCCTGGACTCAGTCCGCAGGTGAGGACCACATTCCCCACCCTGTGGTCATTCAGGGAAGCAGCCTGGTTGCAGTCCAGCCGCCACGAGCCACAGCAATAACCCAAGGACGCAGGTATCCCACAGGAAGCGCTCGCTCGCAGTAATGGCATTTTCAACAGTTATTGTTTCTTGGAAGAGTTTCTTAATTCGCCTCACTTTCAGCAGGGGCAGTGGTGGTTCCATGGGAGAGCCGGGCTCAATTCCCGGCCAAGGCACCTCTGTCAGAAAGGCTTGTGTGTTGCTGTGATGCTGAACAGGTGTCAGCGGAGCTTCCAGACTAAGATGGACGAGGTAAAAAGGCCTGGTGATCTACTTCCAAAAATCAGCCTATGAAAACACTGGATCACAAGGGTCTGATCTGCAACTGATCATGGGGATGGTGCAGGAACGGGCAGCGTTTTCATTCCATCACGCGTGGGGTCTCCATGAGTCAGGGGCCAACTCACAGCAGCTAACGGCAGCAACTATCAGTAAGAACCTGTTCATAAAATACATTGTATCCTACTTCAGCTGTGTATCCAGAAGACCCAAGTATTCTAGAAATCTTGATGTATTTTTCCTTGTTTTGATGGTTAAATTTCTAAATACATGTTTCTAGCAACCTAATTTCCTTAAAATAAAATCAGTATGCTCAGAATAGCCCAAGTCTTTGCATAAGCATAGTATGGGGAAAGGAAAAAATGCTAAGTTTAAAAGATTTTTGGAAGACCCAGAGGAAGTACAGAGGGTTTGTGGCAGGGAGATAAGCATCCTTAGGGCTCACTGAATTCTATTTTCTGTCATCGAGCTGTGCACACACCTCGAGTATCTATAAGCAGAGAATGGCAGTGCTTTTTCAATAAATATGTTTGATACTTGTTCATCAATGTTCTCTGTATTCCTCTGTCTTTGGAACTAGAGCTGTGAGGACAAACACGTAGCTTTGGAAATATATTTTCAAAGTTATTCATGCATCTTAGAATCAGAAGCACAGTTCCTCTGCCTTGCTGTACTTCATCATTTACCAGCAGGATTAATTTGTAATGAGTTTGAGCTCAATTAAAAGGATATCTATCAAGTGAAATTAACAATAGGCAGAACGTCTCCTGAAGCAAACAGGAAAGGGAGCTGTTGGGCGTGCGCTCCTCTGTGGAACCCCACTGTCACCGTCCTGATTCCGACCGTCAGTTTCTGTCCCAGAAGGTGACACCTCTTCTTGTCCCCCCGTCCGCAGACCGTCCACAGCACTACACCACGGTGATTATTCCCCAGACAGCACCCGTCATCCTCAGTAACACACCCGATGGTATCTGAATTGCAACCCACCTGACTTTATTATTTTTCTTCCCTCGCAGCTGGGTGTGGCCATGTGTTCACAAAAATGGACACAATATGGATTCCCAAGATGCGAAGATTACTCCTGTCCCCGCTCTCCCACTTGTGCATTATCCTGACCCCAGCCACCCCGTGGGGGTTTCTGCCTCTGGCTGCAGCCCCCCAGAGTCAGACCTTACACACCAGAAGGACTCTCTTCCTTCAGAGTGACTGCCCGGCGCAGCCATTCTCCGGCCTCCCAGCACCCAGAGCTGGGCCTTCGAAAGTTAGGAGTCTGTCCTTCCAGCCCCTCTCACTGCCCCGCTGGATTCAGTGGGTCCCTAATTCACTAGAATGACTTGCAGAACCATGGGGACTGCTCACAGTTAGCCAGCCATTACAACCAGAAAGGACGCAAATGGAGAGACGCAGGGCTCCGTCCGGGCGAGGTCCGGGCCCGGGATTTCCATTGTCCCCAGGCACGTGCCACCCCCTCGCCAATCCAGGAAGCCAACTGCTTCCGTGTTGAGGGCCTTTCGTGACAGTGCAGAATCATGGCTGAGGCCTCAACGCGCACACATGGTTGACTGAATCAATGAAAATGCATGACTGATTGCATCCTGCTCCCTCCCTTCCTGAGGCCTATTGCCAGGTGTGGTGTTAGAAAACCAAAAAAACCCAAACCCGCTGCCATCTGGTTGATTCTGACTCATAGTGACCCTATAGGACAGAGTAGAACTCTCGCATAAGATTTCCAAGGAGCAACTGGTGGATTCAAACTGCAGACCTCTTTGTTAGCAACCTAAGCTCTTAACCACTGAGCCTCCAGGACCCCGGTGTGGTGTTAGGGGCTGCCAACACATTTGCACAAGTTTAAGTGTGGCCTGGCTGTTTTAGAGGGGCTCTGGTGCCTCAGTGATTAAGACCCTGGCTGCTCACCAAAAGGTCAGCAGTTCGAATCCACCAGCTGCTCCTTGGAAACCTTATGGGACAGTTCTGCTCTGTCCTGTAGGGTCGCTATGAGTCAGAATCCATGGCAATGGGTTCGGTTTTCGTTGGCTGCTTTAAAAGCGCAAAGACACCTTGATTGCTTGAGAAATTCCAAGGGTAATTTTTCAGGAAACCAGGGACAAAGACCAAATCAAGTTCTCTGCCCCACAGGCCATAAACGCTCTTCTGTGGTGCCAAGAAAATGTAAGGTGAGTGAGACACCGAGAAAGGCGTCCCGGAAGGGGCAGACAAGCAGGAGTCATCCTTCTTTCCCTCCCTCCTCCCTCTTGACTCCTGCCCTGCAATTGGCTGTGACGGTTGAAATTCCAACGGCCACCGTGGACTGTACAACAGCTTGGAGGAGGTAGGCCATGAGCCATGATGGGAGAGCCCCACGAGAAGCCCAAACCCCCGATGCTTCAGCCCTGGACTGCCTCTCCCCAGACTTCACAGCACAGGAAAGAACCCGCTGTCCATTCTGTTTAATCCACCGAGTTTCTGTCCTTAACAGCAGAGTGCAGTTCCTAGCTGGCGGAGGGCACAAGGCACCTCAGATCTGACACCCCTGCGGCTTTGCCTCCTACAGCGCCCTCGCACAGCCCTCTCTCCCATCCCTGCCCCACCCTGTGTTCCCGCCTCCAATAAAGTCCATCGTGCACCATGTGCCGGGCACTCAGCTAAGCGTTAAGAACTGTTATGGGTGGAGTTGTGTCCCCCCAAAAGATGTGTTCAAGTCTAAGCCCAGTCCCTGTGAACGTGACCCTGTGTGGAAGGAGGGTCTTTGAAGAGCTTAGCAGTTAACGTGAGGTCAGACTGGACTAGCGGGTCCTGATCCCATCCGAGTGGTGTCCTCGTAAGAGGAAGAGGACAGACAGACACAAAGGGAAATGGCCACCTAGTTGGAGGCATCCGTTGGAGTTAAGTGTCTGCCAGCAATGGACACCAAGGATTGCCAGGAGCCGCCAGGGGCTGGAGAGAGGCGTGGAGCAGCACCTCCCTCAGAGCCCCAGAAGGAATGACATGGCCCACACGCTGATTCGGGCTCCAGCCTCCAGAACTGTGAGACAGTACATTTCTGTTCCCTCAGCCGCCCCTTTGGGGTGCTTTGTTGCAGCAGCTGATGTTAGGAAACCAAGGTGGGAACAGAATGGAGACAAGCAGACCGTCCCTGCTCTCTTGGCAATCAGCCGAGGGGGTGAGGCAGGGATACCTGATAAGTGAGTGACCCCCCACAAGTGTGTCAGGATAAGCACCGATGAGTACTATCGAGGACAAGTAGAGGGGTGTCTGGTTTAGTGTGGGGAGTCTGAAGGGCATCACGAACAAGTGGCACCGCAGCTGACGTTGAGAGAGGACCATGTCTAACAGGGAAAATGGAGGGATGGGGCAGTGGGGAGCAAGATTCTAGAGCACAGTGGAAATGTTCATCAGCTCGAGAATTTAATTCATACACCCAACCCACCCAAACCCCCTGCCGTTGAGTTGACTACGACTCACAGGGCCCTAGAGGACAGAGTAGAACTGCCCCATAGGGCTTCCAAGGCTGTCATCATTACGGAAGCAGACTGCCACATCTTTCTCCCTCAGAGCGGCTGGTGGGTTCGAACTGCTGACATTTTGGTAATCAGCTGAGTATTTTAACTCCTACACCACCAGAGCTCCTAATTCCAACACACTTGTTAAATATTAATGATCCCATTTAAAAAAAAAAAACAAACATTGCTGTCAAGTCAATTCCTACTCATAGCAACCCTATAGGACAGAGCAGAACTACCCCACAGGGTTTCCAAGGCAGTAATCTTTACGGAAGTAGACCGCCACATCCTTCCCTTGAAGAGTGGCTGGTGGATTCGAACCACCAACCTTTCTGTTAGCAGCCGAGCGCTTAACCACTGCACCACTGGGGCTCCCTAAATATTAAGGATAGAACTAGTAATAGATTGTATCACTTGTAGACTAGTGGAGAGGGGAAAAAAAAAAAGAAATAGAGATGCTTTGGTTGATCCAGTGCAAGGTTGGCAAAGAAAGAAAGAAAAAAGGCAGAAACAAACCAAAAGTCATAGAAAGAGCAGAATGGGTAACATAAATAAATATATAAAGCCCAATTATATCAGAAAGCATAATAACATGATGGGGAAAAACAGAGTAGGCAAATGTTAATCAAAAGAAAGCTGGTTTACGAATACTAATATCAGAGGGGAAAAAGACAGATTTTAAGACTAAAACCTTTTTTCAGTAAAGGCTCACTACTTAATAAAGATTCAATTCACCAGGAAATACAAACCTGTATGCAGCTGACAGCAGAGGCTACAACAATGGGCTCAAGTATAACAATGATCATGAGGATGGCGCAGGACCTGGCAGCGTTTCGTTCTGTTGCGCGTAGGGTCATCGCTCTGAGTCAGAACCGACTCGAGGGCACCTAACAACAATAACAACAGAAAAACCAGTTGTGTAGGGTCAGTTCTGACACTCATGTTGACTCCATGTGTGTCAGAGTAGAACTGTGCTCCATAGGATTTTCAAGGACTGATTTTTCAAAAGTAGATCACCAGTCCTGTCTTCCAGGGCACCTCTGGGTGGACTTAACCTCCAACATTTTAGTTAGCAGCTGAGCAAGTTAACTGTTTGCTATACCCAGGGACTCCATAATTGTATATGTTGTTGTTGTTCGATGTTCCTACTGATCCCATGCAACAGAGTAGAAGTGCCCACAGGGTTTTCTTGACTGTAATCCACATACATATAAATATATAATGACATGTACGGGGCAACAGTGTGTAGGAAAGAGTCCCTTATAAGGAAGGCCAGAGCCAAGGTCCAAGAGTGGTTAGAAAATTTCTATAGAAAACGAACAAGGTAGGTGGGTTTATAAGATACCAATGTTGTTTATAAGGGTATGGAAACAGGGATAGATCAACACAGGGATAGACAAAGAGAACAAGCTAACAGCCCATGAACAGACCCCATGTGCGCCATCTTGATGTGTGGGCGGAGAAAGGATTCCATAAACGACTCTGAGTCAAGTGACTACCCATGTGTAAAAACATCAGATTAGATCCTTCTCTCAAGGCAGCCATAGAAATAACTTCCAAGTAGATTAAAGCAAAAGTGAAAAACAAAACATTAAAACATTTAGAAAAACATATAAGAAGCTGTGTACATGACCTCGGGGTAGGGAAGAGGTTCTTAAAATAAAACGCAAAGACCAACCATAAAGGGGGAAATCAATACAGAAAACGACAATAAGGTTTAGAACTTCCATGTGTTGAGATATAACTGAAAAGCCAGCCACCGCTTGGGGGAATTTTCAGAGCATACAAATGACAAAGGGTGGTCTATAGAATATATTTTCAAACTCCTATCAACCCATTTGAAAAGGACAGAGAAATGTGCAGAGAAGAAGAAATTCACGGAGTAGGAAACTCAATGGCCTACCAACATAAGTTGATGCAGCCTCCAGACTAAGACCAAAAGGCACCATTCTATACCAATCACATTGGCAATAATGAAAAAGTCTGACCAGACCAACTGTTATCGAGTCTCAGCAAGGGGAATCTTCGGGCTGTACATTGGTACACAGGGTTCTGAGCTGATGTGTTTGAACTGTGCTGTTGGCGAAGAACACCGAACATACTATGGACCGCCAAAAGAGCTAACAAATCATCTTAGAAGAAATACAACCAGAATACTCTGAGTAAGTGCAAGTAAACTGAGGCACTTGACTGAAGTAAAAATGGCTGCTTTCGAGTTTGGGGCCCTACTCCATCTTGCTTTTCTTTTAATATATGCGAATCCCTGACTCATTCATTAAGGCCTGTAACTAAATGTAAACTAAAGAAAATGTTCTCCGCGGTTAAGCTGTTTCACAGGCGCTACAAGACCCTTCCTGAAACAATGTCTCAGGAAGACGGCCTTGATGCTGACACTTATCTAGGTCTCCTAGACAACTGTTGGCAAGAAAAGTTCCACTTAGGCAAGCTGCTTCTAAGACAGAAGTGTCCTGTAACCTTCTCCCTCCCAGCCCCACTTGTCGTAAACCCACCACGCCTTCATCTAAATTTGTAATGTGTATTCAGAATAGTACATCTCGAGTTCTTTGTTCTCACCCTTTAAAAGGTCTCCACTGCTTCCCCATCTTGGAAGTGTTTTCTCACTCTGTAAAATTAGACGTTTTCCCCGGTCCAGGTTGTTATCGAACCTTCAATACTGCTCCTTGCTTTACTTGAACAAAAAGTAAGTGTTCATTACTCGTGGACAACTCTTTAACGCTAGGATGGGCAGATCATCAGGAAAGACCGGTTGCTAGAAAAGGACATCACGGTTGGTAAAATAGAGTCATCGAAAACAAGGGAAACCCTGAAAGAGATGACCGACACAGTCGCCACAACAATGGACTCCAACAGACCACTGATCTGAAGACGGCGCAGGACCAGGCGACCTTTCATCGGTTGTACATGAGGTCACCATGAGTCAGAGCCAACTTGATAGCCAAAGCAACAACAACACATTGGTACAACCACTTGGGAAGGTATTTCAGGCACTCTTGTAAGGTTGGAATACACGTTCCATACAATCCAGTTGACAAAATTGCAGAAGGGACATGTATATAAAGTGATAAAACTGTACATAGCTCCTTTTAAAAGTCACCTATACGACACCAAACAGTCAACAATTACTTTAAAACAAAGATAAGGGTGTAAAGGGGCAGGAGAACTAGATTAATGGAAGCGGAACATCCAGCATGGAAACAATGAGAATGTTCACGCATTGTGAAGACTGTGACCAACGTCACTGAATGACTTGTGTAGAAATTGTTGAATGGGAACCTAAGCTACTGTGTAAACATTCATTGAAAACAAAAATATGATTAAAATATGATTTAAAAAATACATGTAGTTTTCTATGTCTATATCATACATACCTGCATACATACATACTTAGCCATAGTGTAAATATACAAATACTATACATAGTTCTATAGTGTGTGTATATACACTACAGATATCTGTATGATTAACGGATGCATACACAGTAGTTAAATAGCACAGAGATAATAAATACTAAATTTAGGTTGTTTATCTGGGGAGGAAGGAAGAGAAGAGGGGTCCTGGAAACATAAACAAGATCCTCCCACTTTATCCTGTGATGCTGTTTCCTAACTTAAAAAAAAAAAAAAAGATATGAAGCAAGTGTTGTAAAATGTGAAGATTGGGCAGAGCTGGCTTGGGGAGCGTTCATTAGATTATTACACTTTTCTGTGTGCTCAGAAGTCTTTCTAATTCCATAAAGAAGGTTAAAGGAGGTAAGAAAGTACAGACGGTAGGCAGAGGAAGCTCATTAGAGCAGGTTTGTCCTGGAGAGGAACAGAAACCAGTAGCATCTGGAGGGTCTCTGCAGAGGACTGCTTTTAAAGTGGGTCTGGGGAAGCATGTTCATTCATTGATTGAAACACCTCCACGGACAGGGAGAACTTGACTGTGTAGCAGAGAAACAAGCTCATCCAGGAAAAAGGTCTGGGAAGACCAGAGGCAGTGGGATTTGTGTTTGGAGGGGCAGAGACGCCCTACCATTGTTGGAAGAGAGGACTCAGGAGAAGGCAGGACTGGAATGCTTGTTGTAAAGATGAAAAGCTGCCCCTCTGAGGATGTCTGTTTTCCTGAGTATGAGGTGATGTGGGGGTGGGGAGAGGGAAGAAGGCATCAGCCTTAGGGAAGTTGTTGCTGGCTGCTGTCGAACTGATCCCCCATTCATGGCAAAACCATGCACAATGAGATCAGACTGAACCTTTGTGATCCATAGGATTTTCACTGACTGATTTTTGAAAGCAGATCTCTAGACCCCTCTTCCTAGTCCATCGCAGTCTGCAAGCTTCACTGAAACCTGTTCAGCATCATAGCAACATGCAAGCTTCCACTGACAGACCAGTGGTGGTTGCCCATGAAAAGCACCTGCCGGGAATCATACCTGTGTTTCCCGCATGGAAGGCAAGAATTCTACCACCGAACCACCACTGTCCCCCAGAGGGGAAAAGAGAGGCTATAAATCAACATCTTGGAAACTGGCAAAGCCAACTTACCGGGGAAGCGCCCTAGAATCTCCATGCCCTACTGAATGACAGTTGAGAGGCTGTGGTCATCATCCCACAGGGGAACCCGTTAGCACGCTTGTGGGGTTGTCCCCAGTGAAGATCAGCGGCTCAGGCACTGTGCTGAGAAGGCTGATGATGGGGTCCACCCAGGGTGCGGTTTCCAGGCAACAGAAGGAGAGAGTAGCAGGGAAGTTGAGAATGTTTGCAAGGAAGTGATTTCAAGGACGGCCATGGTATGTACGTTGACTAAGGGGGATGTGGGGAAGAAAAGGATGGCACCGTCCAAGGACTGGAGGACGAGACAGTGGATACAATGGAGCCTGGAGAAAGTGAACAGAAGCCACTGAGGTGAGGGATGTTGGGGGCACAGAGGTCCAGGCTGTAACCATGACGATGGGAGGCTGAATGAAGGAGTGAAGGGTTGTTGAAGATACTGAAGATGAGGAGGACAGACGGGTCTTAGATCAGATGGCCAATGTCTTAGAGGTGTAATCTTTGTAGATGGTGAAGTTAGGGAACAGGATGATGTGGAAGGGAAAGGAGGGGTCTTCAGTGACTGAGCCAGTGTGAACCAGCAAGGCTGGTGCACATCCACCAAGGCTGGTGCACACTCAGCAAGGCTGGTGCACGCTCAGCAAGGCTGGTGCACACTCAGCAAGGCTGGTGCACACTCAGCAAAGGGAGAATTTATTCACCTGACAGATTTTGAAAGCGAGGTTCAGAGAGGACAACCTCTGTGAAGTGAATCGCAAACAAATACCCTGAGGAAGCCACAGGTATTTGACTCCACCCTGTACTCTTCCCGCTGTACCCACAGCTTCGACATGCTTTCAACGCCGTCAATATCAATAGGATTCCTGGGAACACGGTGCTGTCTCAGAGCTTCTCTCTAAGGTGCTGCGGGTGACCTGCTCAGCTGACAATCAGAAATACCTGAGGGGCTTGTTCAGCACCCCCACACCCAGGCTGTCCCTCCAGGTAGAAAGTCGGACCCTCTGGGGGAGGGCCCAGCCTCCAGGACTTGCTGATGCTCCAGGTGAATGTGACACACAGCTGGTTAGGAACCATCACCTCCAATCAGTTGCAGCAAAGCGCAGATGGTTCCAACAGAACTAAGAAAGGCTGTCCCAGGAGACCGAGGGCGTGGTGCCTGCCTGCTGTGTCTTCCCGGCTGCCTCCCGCCATCTGAGGCGCTGAAATTCTGGCTCCCCGCGTCCTCACCAGCGACTGGCTCCACAAGGGGCCCCATCGAGGGGCAGGCTTTCTGTCTACAATCTTATATCATCGCGGGAGATTCTTAGTATTTGCTCACCTCACTCAAAGATTCACGGAAATACTGACTTTTACGTGATTTCTGTAGCATGTGTTGCTTCTGTCTGGTATCCTCTGCAAAATGCTCATTGACGTTCTTATTGCTCTAAGGTCTGCAGTTATTATGGGTCTCCTCTGTCAGCCGCTGCTCCTTGTGCTTGTTGTTAACTGCTGACGAGTCCATTGGATTCTGACTCACGGCGACCCGTGTGTGCAGAGTAAAACTGCTCCATCAGGTTTTCAAGGCTGCGACCTTTCAGAAATAGCTCGCCAGGCCTGTCTTCCAAGGCACCTCTGGGTGGGCTCAAACCGCCGATCTTTCGGCTAGTTGTCAATTGCTTAACCACTTGTACCACCGAGGGACACTCCAAAAACCAAACCCGTTGCTGTCGAGTCAATTCCGACTGAAAGAGCCTTGAAATGTGAACTCCTTGGCCCCCCATAATAGCTCTGTGTGGTAGGGACAGTTGTCACCACTTTCTGAATGAGGAAAAGGCACAGAGCAGTTACGTGATTTGTCCAGTGTTAACCAGGTAGGAAGCATCGACAGATGGGATTCAACCACGACCCTGCTGGCACCTCACGCTGGCTCTTCAACCCCACCCTACTGTGAGTGAAACCAGGAGTCAGCAAACTTTTCCTGTAAAGGGCCATGTCTTAGTCATTTAGTGCCTCTGTAACAGAAATACCACAAGTGGATGGCTTTCTCTCTCTGTCAGCTCTGGGGGAAGGTCTTTGTCATCAGTCTTCCCCAGTTGAGGAGCTTCTCAGCAAAGGATCCCAGGTCCAAAGGAAACACTATTCTCCTGGCTCTTGTTTCTTGATGATATGAGGTCCCCATGACTCTCTGCTTGGTTCTCTCTTTTATATCTCAAAAGACATTGGCTTAAGACCAACCTAACCTTGTAGATTGAGTCCTGCCTCATTAATATAGCTGCCTCTAATCCTGCCTCATTAACGTCATAGAAGTAGGATTTATAACACATAGGAAAATCCCATCAGATAACAAAATGGTGGATAATCACACAGTACTGGGAATCATAGCCTAGCCAAATTGATACACATTTTTGGGGGACACAGTTCAATCCATAACAGGCCAAATAGTCTGTATTTCAGGCTTTGTGGGCCCCTGCTCAATGTTGCAACTCTAAATCAGTAAAACCAATAGCCATCAAGTTGATTCTGACTCATGGCAACCCCATGTGTGTTAGAGTATAACTGTGTTCCATGAGATTTTCAGTGGCTGACTTTTTGGAAGTAGATCTCCAGGCCTTTCTTCTGAGATGCCTCTGGGTGGACTTGAACCACCAACCTTTCAGTTAGTAGCTGAGCCCGTTCACTGTTTGCACAACCCAGGGACCCTCATGGTAACTCTAGATAACCAATCATAAACCAATGAGCATGGCTGTTTCAATAACACTGTATTTACAAGAATGTGAGGCCAGTCCCTGCTCTGGACCAGTGTTCTCAAACTTGAGTGTGCCTGGAAATCATGGGGAGAGCTTGTTTAGACCCGATTAGTGCCAGCCAACCTCCCAAATTCCTGATTCAGAAGGCTTTGGGTGGGAGCCAAGTTTGCATCCTTAGCCGGTCCCCAGGTGAGGCGGATGCTGCTGGTCTGGGGACCATACTTTGATAACTGCTGTCATGAGGAACACCGACAAGCACAGCCTTCACGTTGTAGTCTGAAATGCAGATGGTGCCATTCCTGCAATAAGTCACTATCATTTCCTCCACCAGCAGCAGATGTTCTTAGGCATCAGCTCAGTGGACGGAGACCGTGTAGCTTCTCAGTAGTCACAGTGCTTGTTGTCATTAATTGTCATCAAGTTGGCTCCAGCTCGTGGTGACCTTCCGTATGACAGAACGAAACATTGCCCAGTCCTGCGCCATCTTCATGATCATTGGTGTGTTTGAGTCCAACATTTGCAGCTGTTGTGTCAGCCCATCCCATGGAGCGTTTCCCTCATTTTTTCTGATGCTCCACTTTACCAACCATCCCGTCCTTCTCCAGGGATTGATCTTTCCTGATGACGTGTCCAAAGTAAGTGAGCCCAAGTCTCCACGTCCTCGTGTATAAGGAGCTTTCTGCTTGTATTTCTTCTAAGACTGATTTGTTCGTTCTGATGCATTTCAGTTGTGATGTCTGTGGAGAATATTAAATATACCGTGGACTGCCAGAAGAATGAACAAATCTTTAATTTCACATGTCCTAGGTGCTCAAAAATATTTGTTTGTAGAAGGAGAATAAAATGACTATATTGCTATACTCAGTTGTTTCCAGCCTTTTAAAAATGTGACCAGAACCACAAAGGACTTGGTATAATGCTCTCGCTCTGCGCATCCCCGTGACCTGAGCTGGGGACCTCATTTGTACTGGATTCTGACTCCATTTCTTCAGGGCACACATTTAAAGAAAATCTATATTTCAAGATGGTTTTGTGCCAGTCACATTAAGTGTCACCTGGCCTGAGTTACGATCCCATGTATGCAGCAGCCCTGGTCGCTCAGGATAGTGCTCCTTTGAGACTAGGGAAGAAAGGGGTTACACGCCAGGTTACAGGATTTCTGAGAAGACACTACCAATCTAGGCAAAACCAGAACCTACTGAAGTTACAAGATTACCATCAGGCTGACGGGACACGTTTAGAAATACCTTGGCGGACAGTACCTGCCTGGACTGATTCCCCCCTCGGGGGGAGGTATCCAGATGCAAGGCAAAGGGTGAGCTCTGTACCAGTCTCAGCGTGGAGGCCAAACCCCGAAGGCCCCTTAGCCCTGGGGCTTGTGCGTTTAGAAGAATGGGTGGGAAATGAAAATATCCTTCCAACACTTTTGAATTAAGAAAGAAAGCCAGTCAATCACAGACGGACAGATAGTGTCTGATTCCACTTTTATGGAATATCTAGAATTGGCCAATGTATAGAGATCATAGTCTATTGGTGGTTACCAGGGGCTGCAGAAGGGAGATGGGGGGGTCATTGCTTAGGAAGCAGTGGGTTCCTGTTTACGGTGATGGAAAATTGGCAGCAGTAATGGAGGGGGGTTGCACAACATGATTAATGTAATGATATCACTAAACTGTACACATGAGAAACACGGAATTGGCTAGTGTTGTGTCATATATAGTTTTTACAACAATAAAAAAAGAGCGAAAGTTAAAAAAAAAATAAAAAGGAAAACTTCTTTCAGTTTTCACACGTGGCTGTCTTCCTAATCTGAGACACGGTGAGCAGAGCAAGGAGGGAGAAGGTGTCAGGATGCGCCCACGCGTTAACCCGGACACGCAGCCCGCTCTGGGTGCTCTCGTTTTATTTCATAATGAAAAGACAAACTTCACTTCTAAGCATCGTTATTCCAAGTGTAACAGCTTACGTTCCCGAGGTCAGCAGGCAGAAGGAGTTGAAGATGAGAATGTATAATTGCAGATCATGAAACTGCAGAATTAACATTGCTCTGTTAATGTGAAGATAGGGTTTGAGAGCCAGAAGGGATTTTGAAGAGCACGGAGGCACAACCTCTTCAAGCGGATGAAGACTCGGAGTTTGGAGTGATTCCATGTCTTTCCCGGTTCCCACAGCCAGGTCGGGACAGACGGCATCCCACGCCTGGTCTCCTGGCACACAACCTGTCCCCTCGTTTCCACCTTCACTGTTCCCACTCTGTCTTTGAGAGAAGGGGCTCTGATTCCTCCTTCACTGCTTTACCTTTAAATGCGTAAGTGTGTGTGTTTGGGGGGCATGTGCGTGTGTGTGGGGTGGGTGTGCACAGGCGTGTGTGTGGGCTGTGTGCACGTGTGTGTGTGGAGGGTGGGTGTGCACAGGCGTGTGTGTGGGTTGTGTGCACGTGTGTGGAGGGGTGCACACATGTGTGTGCATGCATTTATTTGTGTATGTGCATGGCTACAATAATTCTTTGACTATAAATTGACCATCAAATTAATTTTATTAAAAAAAGATATCATTTTCATCTAGCACACTGACAAAGATGTAAAATATATCCACCACCTGTCTGTCAGTCTGCAGTCTGTTGTACCGTGGTGACTTGCATGTTGCTGTGATGCTGGAAGCTCTGCCACCAGGTATTTCAAATACCAGCAGGGTCACCCGTGGTGGACAAGTTTCAGCAGAGCTTCCAGGCTAAGTCAGACTAGGAAGAAAGGCCTGGTGACTTACTTCCAAAAATTAGCCAATGAAAACCCTATGGAACACAACAGAATGTTGTCTGATTCTCTTACTTTGGACACGCCATCAGGAGGGATCAACTGCTGGAGGAGGGCATCATGACTGATGAAGCAGAGGGCCAGTGAGGGCGAGGGGGACCCTTGGGGAGATGGATGGGCACAATAGTCACAATGATGGACTAGAACTTGCCGAGCATCCTGAGGATGACGCAGGACCAGGCACTGTTTGTTCTGTTGTCCATGGAGTTGCCATGAGTCAGAGTGAACTGGATGGCAGCTAGCTAACTATAAAACAGGTATTTGTCCTCTTGATTTGTCTGACTAATGGGCACGTAAATTTCTATAACTTGAAGGAAGATATTTAGCAAGAGCTTTAAAAACGTGCACACCATTTTACCCTGAACTAATTTAAAGAAATAATAAAAGAGGTTTACAGAAGTTGGGGGCAGGGATTGTCACCATGGCGCTCTTAAACACAGTAAGACATGGAACATTGTTGGTGACGTGCTTATTAGGTGAAAAAAAAGCAAGCTGTAAAACAATGTATAACATATATAATCCTAAATTTGTGTATTTACAGAGTTAGAGAAGGTCTGCGCAGAAGAATAGGCAACATTTTAGAGGTGATTTCATAAAAGCTGTCATCAGACACCACTGTGCCAGTTTAGCTCAAGACTCTGGAGTCATTCTCTGTCTGATTTCTAAAGTGGGAGAGTTAATGACATGAAGGTGACTAACTTCTCCTGGGAACCCGAGATTCATGGATTGTCTGGAGGAACCAGGGCGCTGATGGAGTGCTGGGGTGGGGTGGGTGTTGGCAGTAATGAAGAGTGCTTCTTAGAGGACACAGTCAAGGAGTCTGAAAAGGAGGAGGTAGAAGAGAGACATCGAAAGTACTCGCTCATTTCCCCAGGACTCAGAGTGCCCGACCCATCACCTGGGTCTAATTGATGGGACCTGGTTGTCATTTCAGGTTTATGGATGATAATAATTGACAGGTCTCATGTCAATTCATCCTTCTTCTGGTGTCATGTTCGTTAAGCTTCAGAAACTGGGGAAAAGCAACTGAAGGCTCCTCCCAGATTGTCCACATTTTGTATTACCTGTGCCCTGAGCAAGCTCTGCCTACCTCTTCCGTGGGTTTTCACCCATCCTGTTCTTTTGGATTCCTGTTATTGATTGGATGGTTCCTGTAATGGCAACAGATGTGAGCTGACGGGGGGTAGGCCACCTGTGAGCAGAAATGTCAAGAGTCATTGGGTGTTTGCCTGGATCTCTTGTTCTTTCCCTCTGCCACAGAACGGTGGATCGCAAGTAGGGCTGCCCCTGCTGCTGTGGACCCAGGAAGAAGGTGTGGGAAGCCAGCCCACAGAGGACATAAAACACAAGAGAGAAATGAACCGGAGTTCAGGGGCTGCTTGTTACTGCAGCAAGATCTATCGAAAGCTGACTGGTAGATTCTGGAATCATCAACTTCTTATTTAACAGATTGCTCACATAATGAAGTAAAGCGATACCTATAAAACTTCAGGCCAATATGGTCAATGGTTTTTGTCAGTTAAAGCAAAAAAAAAAAAAAAAAATCTACAAAATAAGATTTTGGCAGCATGTAAACTAAGATGTGGATTACAGACTGAAATTTTGACTGAAATGATGTTGCCTGCCGCATTTAACTATAATCATCACGTTATAAGAATTCTTAATGCATCGGATTTTGAGTTATCCTTGTAATGAGAACTCGCTTGTACTCGACATAACCATAGTGTGGGTTGCATGTGGTTTCCTTAAGGAGTAATCAAAACCAACTTCTTCAAAGATGAAGCAAAACTCGGAGGTTTCATTAGCTGAGTTATTGTACATTTAGCATGGGATGTCTAACTACAGCTGCTTCAAGTGTTATTTTATTTCTCTCCTGCTTTATACAAGTTGGAGCCCTGGTGGTGCAGTGTTTAAGTCTTTGGCTGCTAGCCAAAATTCGGCAGTTCGAATCCACCAGCTGCTCCTTGAAAACCCCATGAGGCATTCTCCTCTGTCCTATTGCTATGAGTTGGAATTGACAGCAACAAGTTTTGTTTTGATCTTGGTTTTACAAGTTAGTTTTACAGGGATTTGGCGGACTGGCATTGTTTGTTCTTTTCCTCTATGTTTACCCCAAATAAAGATATGAAGACCTCAACAGGCTGCTCTTTCTTCTTTTCCCATCAGCATCGAAGCTCATGTATTAGACATCATTTGTGTAGACTGCAGGGAAAGCTGTTGCTTTTCTGGAATCAGGGCTCCAGAAGGAGCCTTGGCCTTGGGGAGAAGGCTGCAAGAAGACTGATGGGCGTCTCCACCAGCCAGGCTGTGCTGCCGTTCCGGCTGTCGACACACGGCCAGGGCAGCACCACCCAATCACGGCTCGCGGATGCCACAGCCACGACAACGGCTCCTCATGCACCCAGTGCACCCCTCCAACTCTGCTGTAGCTCTTAGTCATTTTAATAATGCAGCCTGCTGCTTGTTCTTTATTTGCACAGATGTTGGAGCGGCGTTTTCCAAATAATTATTCATGTCATCGTTGCTGTTAAGTGTTGTCAAGTCTGCCCCAACTCATGGCAACCTTAGGTACAACAGAAGGAAACACTGCCCAGTCCTGAGCCTTCTTCATGACCATTGGCATGTTTGAGTCCATTGTTGGGGTTATTGTGTCACTCCATCTCCTGGAGGGCTCCCTCATTGTTGCTGACCCTCTGCTTTACCAAACATGAAGTCCTTTTGTAGCCATTGGTCTTTCCTGATGACTTGTCCAAAGTAAGCGAGCCAAAGTCTCGCCATCCTCAATTCTAAGGGACATTCTGGTTGTATTTCTTCTAAGAATGATTTGTTTGTTCTTTTGGCAGCTCACAGTGTATTCAATATTCTTCGCCAACACCACAGTTCAAATGCATCTATTTTTCTTTGATCTTCCTTTTTCATTGTACAGCTTTTATATGCATATGAGGTGATTGGCTTGAGTCAGGCACACCTTAGTCATCAGAGTGATTATCTTTGTTTTTTAGAGCTTTGAAGAGGTCTTTCGCAGCAGATTTGCCCAATGCAATACGTCATTTGATTTCTTGACCGATGCTTCTATGGGTGTTGATTGTTGATCCAGGTAGAAAAAAATTCTTGACAAATAAGATGAGAGAATCCATAGTTTACCTGTGTACGTTTCGGGCATTTTCTTATTGTTGCAAAAATAAATATAACACATTTACCAATTCAGAGTTTTTCACATGTGCAATTTAGCGACATTAATTACATTAATAGTGTTGTGTAACTCTCACCCGTAATTGTTGCCAAATTCCCATCACCATAAACAGAAACTGATTGAGTTTCAAGCATTTTTAATCGCAGGTGTTTGGAAAGTTAGCACGTATGTATGGTGTCCTAAAATCAAAAGAGACATGATCGAATAACCAAAAGTCAAGAGGAAAAATGTAAGCACAAATATAACTTTTATATATTTGTATCCCCCCAAAAGACACGTTGAAGTCCTGACCCCTGGTATCTGTGGACATGACCTTGTTAGGAAATAGGGTTTTTTAAGATGGAGTAGGGTGGGTCCTAATCCCATTTTAGTGGTGTCTTATAAAAGAGGAGCAGAGACACAGATATGGACAGAGGAAGAATGGCTGTGTGATGCTGGAGGCAAGCCAAGAAACGCCAAGGATACTGGGAGCCACCATGAGCTGGGACAGAGGCATCGAACAGCTCAGAGTCTCAGAAGGAATCAACATGGCCAATACCCTGATTTGGACTCTCTGTCTCCAGAACTGTGAGAGAATAAATTTCTGCTCTTTAAAGTCACCAACTTTGTGGTATTTTTTTTTTTACAGCAGCCCAAGGAAACTAATTCAATAACTTAATTTCCCTTAAATATCTTTGTTTCTTCAAATATAAAATATAATTTGCCATGTGTTAATTTAGCTGAGTGGGGATTTTTTTTGTCTAAACATATTTTTAATTTATATCTCTGTTTTATTAGGGCAATGCTAGCTGCTGTAACAAGTAACCCCAACATTGAGTAGTTTAGTACGATGAAATTTTTTTGTTTATGTGACAGTCCAATGGTCAGTAGGCGGTGTTGCTCCAACTTGTGATTAAAGCTCCTAGCTCCTTCCATCAGGTGGCTCCACCATTCCTTGGTCATGTGGTAGACCCCCTGGAGTCTCTGCTTCTTAAATACCCCACCTGGAAATGACCCGTGCTACTTCCATTCATATCTTCTTGGAGAGAACTGGTTACTTGGCCAGACCCCGAAGAAAGATGAGCTGGAAAACGCTGTCTAAGTTGGGTAAAAACAGCTCTATACTGTGGAAGAATGATCATCATTTGGGATAGCTAGCTAGCTTTCTCTGCCACAACCACCTTGTGGAATAACAAGTATTATAAGTTTTTGCCTGTATATTAAACACCACGGGGCTTCTTTCTATGTTCACTTTATGTTAATTCTCTTTCAGAATTCAAGGGGTAACTCCTACATACAACAATGAACTATTAACATTCAGACTCCGACTTTCTAGACAAACAATTTGTATTCTACTTCTCAAAGCATTGTTGTGAAACACTTGCTAATTAAAATTCATCTAATACTATGAGGGCCCACTTGGAGAGTTTCAGTCAAAACCCAAGATTTGGTGGTGAGGGCAGACATGGCACATTGCAAATGCACACTTGTCTCCAGTACCAGGAAAATATTAAATACAATGACCCCAGAAATGTACTCTGCAAGGAAGAATCCCAAGAATTCCCAGTTTACCCCATGCATTGATTCAGAAATATTCATGATCCCCTACTAGATACCAGGCATGAAGTCTCGTTTTACCTTCCTCTGGCAGCGTCAAATATTTAATTTAATTACTTGTAATTAGTGAAGATAAATTTGCTAAGGACTCTTGAAGGGGAAATACTAATTCCTCCTCCCACCCCCACCCTCAACATGCCTACTTGTTTATTCATCTTGCCAAAATACTCTGGGTTAGTGGTTGTTCTAGTCATCTAGTGCTGCTACAACAGAAATACCGCAAGTGGATGGCTTTAACAAAGAGAAGTTTATTTCTTCACAGTAAAGTAGGCTAAAAGTCCAAATTCAGGGCATCAGCTCCAGGGGAAGCCTCTCTTTCTCTGTCGGCCTTCTCATCAATCTTCCCCTGGACTAGGAACTTCTCTGTGCAGGGACCCCAGTCCAAAGGACAGGCTCTGCTCCTGGCACTGCTTTCTTGATGGTATGAGGTCCCCCCGCCCCCCACGCCAGTCTCTCTGCTTGCTTCTCTCTTTTATGTTTCAAGAGATTGCCTCAGGACACAATCCAGTCTTGTAGATTGAGTCCTGCTTCACTAACACAACTGCCGCCCATCCTCCCTCATTAACATCATAGAGGCAGGATTTACAACACATGGAAAAATCACATAATACAGGGAATCAGGGCCCAGCCAAACTGATACGAACATTTTTGGAGGGACATAATTCAATCCATGACATTCCACACTTTGCCCCCCCAAAAATCACATCCTTGCAACATGCAAAACATATTCACCCCATCATATCACAGCCAAAGTCTTAACTCCAAGTCCAAAATCCAGAAATTCCTCTTCATCTGTGAAATCTAGAACACAAGTTATCTGCTTCCAAAGGTACAATGGCAGAACAGGAACAAGCTAGACATTTCCATTACAAATGCGAGAAACTAGAGAAAAAGAAGTGATAACAGGCACCAAGCAAGTCAGCAGAACACATTACATTAGCCCTCAAGGCTGTGAAAATAATCCTCTCTTCTCTGAGACAATTTACACAATAGTCCTGCCCTCCAGACTCTAGGTATTGGGACACTCTCCAAATTCTGAGTGGAGGTCTCTCGGCCCTGGGCTTCAGCTCCGCCTTCCAGGCCCAGTGGGACAGCAACTCTGCTCCCTTGGCTTCAGGCGCACCATTCTCCTAGTTCATCGGAATGACAAGTCCACCCTTAGAAACACCAGAGGCCGTAGCTCCACCCTTTGAAACCCCTGAGGCCATGGCCATACCTTTTAAGACTGAGGCAGCTCAGCTTCTTGTGTTCCTTGTCTCTTCAGCTTCTGTTTCCTGTGGCCTCTTGGCCCTCGGGCCTCAAGCCCACATCTGCCCTACTGGGGCAAGTGTTCCAAAGCTCAGTAGCTCCACAAATAAGTGCCCAGAGGCACCTCACTCCACCAGAAAGCCTCATGCACACAGGCACTCAGCTTCCTTGCTCCGTGGGTTGGCAAGCCTAGCTCCACCAATAAGTACCTGGAGGCATCCCACTCTGCCAGGAAGCCTCCTGCCACAGGCACTGAGCTCTCCTGCTCCGTGTGTCGGCTCCAGTGCTATCTCGCACTGGTCTCCCAGTTCTGCTGCTGTTGGTTCTCTGCCACTGCCGCTTCTCTGCTGTTGCAGGTTCTCTGCTGCTGCTGGTCCTTTGCTGCTACCACTGCTCTATCCATTCACAGTTTCAAAACCCTTCCACATTTTAGGTATCTGTTAGAGCAGCACCCCACTCTTGGTACCAAATTCTGTCTTAGGCATCTAGTGCTGCTACAACAGAAATACCACAAGTGGACGGCTTTAACAAAGAGAAGTTTATTTCTTCACAGTAAAGTAGGCTAAAAGTCCAAATTCAGGGCATCAGCTCCAGGGGAAGGCTTTCTCTGTCGGCCTTCTCATCAATGTTCCCCCGGACTAGAAGCTTCTCTGCATGGGGACCCTGGTCCAAAGGATGCGCTTTGCTCCCAGCACTGCTTTCTTGGTGGTATGAGGTCCCCTCATCTCTCTGCCTTCAGCTGGTTACTTTCTGCCTGCTCGCCTTGCCAAGGTTTTTGGCTTGTACCAGACTCAGCAGCTGCCTCTTGTTGTCTCACCTCTGGTTCTTGGGACTTGAGCTAGCAGCTTACCTGTTGATCTTGGAATTCATCAATCTTCTCAGCCTGTGAGCAAGAGTCTGGTTCCCTGAACTGCTGATCTTGGGTTTCCCAGCCCCTGCAGCTACGTTAATCAGGAGAAATCTTGTGGTCTTGTCTGCTGATCTTGGAATTCGTTGACCTTCACAGCCTGTGAGTGGGAGCCCCTCTCCGACCTGCCGACCTTGGGTTCACCAGCTTCTGCAGCTCCATGAATTGGGAAAGGCCTCTATCCTGATCCATGGACTTGGGACATTTTAGCCTCTACAATTGTGTGAGTTGTTTCCTTGATATAAATCTCTCGCTATATATATTTATATGCTTTACTTGTTTTGCTTCTCTAAAGAACCTAGCCTAAGACTCCGGTCAACCTGGAAGGCACCTGCCAGCAGTGCTTTATGAAGGAGTAAACACTTATAGGTCTTCCTGGTATGGTGCAGACAGCCACAGCTCTAGGGACCATGCTCCCCTTCCCCTCCTCCCAAAACCTTCTGGTGCCTTCCATTCGGCCAGGGGACCTGTCTTAGCCTCCTAGGGCTGCCGTGGCAAAATACCACAAACTGGGTGGCTTTAAAGAGCAGACACAGATTGTCTCGCAGTTCTGGAGGCTAGAAGCCTGAATTCGGGGTGTCAGCAGGGCCACATTGTCTCTGAAGGCTTTAGGTGAGGACCCTTCCTTGTCTCTCCCAGCTTCTGGTGGCCCCAGGTGTTCCTTGGTGTGTAGATGAATGTTTCCATGACCATCTTCCCTCTGGGTCTGTCTCTCTGTGTCTCTCATCTTTTACAGGACACCACTCAGATGAGATTAGGGCCCATCCTACTCTGGTATGACCTCATGTTATGTTAACTGATGATCTTTTCAAAGACCATGTTTCCAAACAAGGTCATGCCCACGTGTACGGGGGTTAAGACTTCAGCATGAAATTTTCAGAGACACCATTCAATCCATAACAGGATGCATCAATTCTTTTTTCCTTTAAGGAGGGGAATTTTATTGCAGAAAGGCATACCTCCTCCATCCTTGTCCTTCCCATGGCCACTGTCCCAGGGAGGTGTATTTGGAGAAAGGAGGAAGGAATGACTCTAAGGACTTAGCAATAAGTCAGATTAGTTTCCAGTGTTTTTGTTTTCAGCCAAATTGAAGGAAGATCTAATTGAATTGCCAGCTGACAGATCATTGAAAGTAATTTTAGATGATAGATTGTGGTATGATTTCTGGAGTATAGCTTGGAAGCACTTCAAAGAATCGAGTGACATTGTTATAACTATTTTCTCCCATTCCCATTCCATCTATTTATATGGATGAATTTTCTAAGCACTTGAACTTATAAAACTGAAAAATGGAAATAAAATTGGTGCTGAATCCTTTATTTATTTTAGCAATAAATAATATTCATCCAGGGACATATGAACTAAAGTTAAAAAAAAACCAAAAACACAATAATATAAAGAAAGAAAAAGAAAAAAGAAAGCTTCACCCATCTCACTAAAGATACATTTATCAAAAGAGTTACTTTTTCTTATGGTTATCAAAATTTGTAAGACATTATCATTTTCTGTCAAATTATGCAAAGGTAATTACTATAACGATAACTAAATTCAAAAGAAATTACTCAAAATGTGGAGCAGGGTATTTAAAATATCACATGATATTTTAGAAAATTAAATTTAAATACAAACTCATGTTTATATTGTACAGAAGTATAATGGAAATGCAAATTCAATGAGGAAAAGAAATGATATACAACTTCGGCTGTAAAAGAAGAGTTTGTTCATGTATTTTAAAAACAGTTAATGGTGGCTATCAAATCACTTTGGAATTTAAATTCCTCTGGACATGTGTAAAAGAGAAAATCTACTGGTTTTATTTAAAATTTCTAATGTTTATAGGGAGGAGCCCTGGTGGTGGTGCAGTGGTTAAAGCATTCATCTACTAACCAAAATGTGAGCAGTTCAGACCCACCAGTCACTTCTTGGTGGAAAGATGTGGCAGTCTGCTTCTGTAAAGATTCACAGTGTCGAACACCCTATGGGGCAGTCCTACTCTGTCCTGTACGGCTGCTATGAGTCAAATGAGTCAGAATTGACTCAACATCGGTAGGTTTGGTTTTGGTTTTTCTGATTAATGTTTATAGGATGTTAGAAATTAAATCCTTTTAATTATTCAAATTTACGATAAGAAATTTTAGATGTTAAACTAAAAATGTGTGAAGGTGTCCACTGTTTTTGTTGTTAGGTGTCATCGAATCAGTTCGGAATCATAGGGACCCTATGTACAACAGAAGGAAACACTGCCCGGTCCTGTGCCATCCTCACAATTGTTGTTATGCTTGAAACCATTGTGTCACTCCATCTTATTGAGGGTCTTCCTCTTTTTCCCTGACCATCTACTTTACCAAGCATGATGTCCTTCTCCAGGAACTGGTCACTCCTGACAACATGTCCAAAGTATGTGAGACGAAGTCTCATCTTCCTTGCTTCTAATGAGCATTCTGGCTATATTTCTTTCAAGACAGATTTGTTTGTTCTTGTGGTGGTCCATGGTATAGCCAATATTCTCCAACACCATAATTCAAAGGCATCAATTCTTCTTCAGTCTTCTTTATTCATTGCCCAGCTTTCACATGCATATGAGGCAATTGAAAACACCAAGGCTTGACTCAGGCATACCTTAGTCCTCAAAGTGTCATCTTTGCTTCTTAACACTTTAAAGAGATCTTTTGCAGCAGGTTTGCTCAATGCAATGTGTCCTTTGATTTCTTGACTACTGTTTCCATGGGCATTGATGGTGGATCCAACTAAAATGAAATACTTCACAACTTCAATCTTTTCTCCATTTATCATGATGTTGCTTATTGGTCCAGTTGTGAAGATTTTCATTTTCTTTATGTTGAGGTGTAATCCATACTGAAGGTTGTGGTCTTTGATCTTCATCAGTAAGTGCTTTGAGTACTCTTCGCTTTCAGCAAGCAAGATTGTGTCATCTGCATATTGCAGATTGTTAATGAGTCTTCCTCCAGTCCTGATACCCTGTTCTTCTTCATATAGTCCAGCTTCTCGGATTATTTGCTCAGCATACAGATTGAATAATTATGGTGAAAGGATACAACCCTGACACACACCTGTCTTGACTTTAACCCACGCAGTATCCCCTTGTTCTCTTTGAATGACTGCCTCTTGATCTATGTACAGGTTCTTCATGAGCACAATTAAGTGTTCTGGAATTTCTGTTCTTTGCAATGTTATCCGTAATTTGTTATGATCTACACAGTCAAGTGCCTTTACACAGTCAATAAAGCACAGGTATACATCTTTCTGGTATTCTCTGCTTTCAGCTAAGATTCATCTGACATCAGCAATGATATCCACGGTTCCACGTCCTCTTCTGAATTTGGCTTGAATTTCTGACAGTTCCCTGTTGATGTACTTCTGCAAGTGCTTTTTTTTTTTTTATTGTGGTTTAATTGAAAGTTCACAGTTCGAGTTAGTTTCGCATACAAAAATTTATACACACATTGTTATATGACCCTAGCTGCTCTCCCTATAATGTGACAGCACACTCCTTTTCACCCTGGATTTCCCGTGTCCATTCAACCAGCTCCTGTCCCTTTTTGCCTTCTCATCTCACCTCTGGACAGGAGCTGCCCATTTAGTCTCATGTATCTACCTGAGCTAAGAAGCACTTTCTCTGTCCTATAGTCCAGTCTAATCTATGTCTAAAAAGTTAGCTCCGAGAATGGTTTCAGTTCTGGACTAACAGAGAGTCCAGGGACCATGTCTTCTGGGGTCCCTCCTGTCTCAGTCAGACCATTAAATCTGGTCTTTTTACTAGAATTTGAGTTTTCCACCCCACTTTTCTCCTGCTCCATCAGGGACTCTCTGTTGTATTCCCTATCAAGGCTGTCATTGGTGGTAGCTGGGCACCATCTGGTTCTTCTGGTCTCAGGCTGATGCAGTCTCTGGTTTTGTGGCCCTTTCTGTCTCTTGGGCTAATATTTTCCTTGTGTCTTTGGTGTTCTTCATTCTCCTTTGCTCCAAGTGGTTTGGGACAAATTGATGCATCTTAGATGGCCACTTGATAGCTTTTAAGACACCAGACGCCACTCACCAAAATGGGATGCAGAACATTTTGTTAATAAACTGTTATGCCAATTGACCTAGATGTCCCTTGAAATCATGGTCCCCAGACCCCCGCCCCTGCTACTCTGTCCCCTGAAGTATTGGGTTGTATTCAGGAAACTTCTTAGCTTTTTGTTTAGACCAGTTGTGCTGACTTCCCCTGTAGTGTGTGTTGTCCTTCCCTTCACCTAATTCTTATCTACTATCTAGTTAGTGAATAATCCTCTCCCTCCCTCCCCACCCTCAAAGAATGCTTTCTTCTGTGTTTAAACATTTTCTTGAGTTCTTATAACAGTGTTCTTATACAATATTTGTCCTTTTGTGAATGAGGACTTTCACTCAGCATAATGCCTTCCAGATTCATCCATGTTATAAGATGTTTCCTGGATTCATCGTTGTTCTTTATCATTGCATAGTATTCCATTGTGTGAATATACCATAATTTTTTTATCCATTCATCCATTGATGGGCACCTAGGTTGTTTCCATCTTTTTGCTATTGTGAACAGTGCTGCAATGAACATGGGTGTGCATATATCTATTCGTGTGACAGCTCTTATTTCTCTAGGATATATTCCAAGGAGTGGGATTACTAGATCATATGGTACTTCTATTTCTAGCTTTTTAAGGAAGCACCAAATCCATTTCCAAAGTGGTTGTACCATTTTACATTCCCACCAGCACTGTGTAAGTGTTCCAGTCTCTCCACAGACTTTCCAACATTTATTATTTTGTGTTTTCTGGATTAATGCTAGCCTTGTTGGGGTGAGATGGTATCTCATTGTGGTTTTGATTTGCATTTCTCTAATGGCTAATGATCGTGAGCATTTCCTCATGTATCTGTTAGCCACCTAAATGTCTTCTTTGGTGAAGTGCCTGTTCATATCCTTTGCACATTTTTTAATTGGGTTATTTGTCTTTTTGTTGTTGAGGTTTTGCAGTATCTTGTAGATTTTAGAGATTAGACGCTAATTGGGCTTGTCATAGCCAAAATTTTTTTTCCAGTTTGTGGGTTATCTTTTGACTCTTTCGGTGAAGTCCTTTGATGAGCATAAGTGATTGATTTTTAGGAGCTCCCAGTTATCTAGTTTCTCTTCTGGTGTTTGTGCATCATTAGCAATGTTTTGTATTCTGTTTATGCCATGTATTAGGGCTCCTAGCATTGTCCCTATTTTTTCTTCCGTGTCTTTATCATTTTAGATTTTATATCTAGGTCTTTGATCCATTTTGAGTTAGTTTTTGTGCATGGTGTGAGGTATGGTTCTTGTTTCATTTTTTTGCAGATGGATATTCAGTTATGCCAGCACCATTTGTTAAAGAGACTGTGTTTTCCTCAATTAACAGACTTTGGGCCTTTGTCAAATATCAGCTGCTCATAGGTGGATGAATTTATGTCAGGATTCTCAATTCTGTTCCATTGGTCTATGTATCTGTTGTTGTACCAGTACCAGGCTGTTTTGACTACTGTGGTGGTATAATAGGTTCTAAAATCAGGTAGTGTGAGGCCTCCCACTTTGTTGTTCTTCTTCAGTAATGCTTTACTTATCTGGGCCCCTTCCTTTTCCGTATGAAGTTGGTGATTTGTTTCTCCATCTCATTAAAAAATGCCGCTGGAATTTGGATTGGGATTGCATTGTATCTATAGATAGCTTTGGATACAACTGATATTTTCAAAATGTTGAGTCTTTCTATCCATGAGCAAGGTATGTTTTTCTACTTATGCAGGTCTCTTTTGGTTTCTTGCAGTGGTTTCTTGTTGTTTTCATTGTATAGGTCTTTTATGTGTCTGGTTAGATTTATTCCTAAATATTTTATCTTCTTGGGGGCTATTGTAAATGGTATTGATTGGTGATTTCCTCTTCGAAGTTCTCTTGGTGTAGAGGAATCCTACGGATTTTTGTATGTTTATCTTGTATCCTGATACTTTGCTGAAATCTTCTGTTAGTTCCAGTAGTTTCTTGTGGATTCTTTGGGGTGTTCTGTGTATAAAATCATATCATCTGCAAATGAAGATACTTTGACTTCTTCTTTACCAATTTGGATGCCCTTTACTTCTTTTTCTAGCCTAATTGCTCTGGATAGGACCTCCAGTACAAGGTTGAATAAGAGTGGTGATAAAGGGCATCCTTGTCTGCTTCCTGTTCTCAAGGGGAATGCTTTCAGACTCTCTCCATTTAGGATGATGTTGGCTGTTGTCTTTATATAAATGCCCTTTATTATGTTGAGGAATTTCCCTTCTATTCCTATTTTGCTGAGAGTTTTATCATCAATGGGTTTTGGACTTTGTCAAATGCCTTTTCTTCATCAATCGATAAGATTGTGTGATTCTTGTCTTTTGTTTTATTTATGTGATGGATTGCATTGAATGTTTTTCTAATGTTGAACCATCCCTGCATACCTGGTATGAATCCCACTTGGTCGTGGTAAATTATTTTTTTGATATGTTGTTGAATTCTTTTGGCTAGAATTTTGTAGAGGATTTTTGCGTCTGTGTTCATGAGGGATATTGGTCTGTAATTTTCTTTTTTTGTGGTGTCTTTACCTGGTTTTGGTATCAGATTTATGTAGCCTTATAGAATGAATTTGGGAGTATCCCATCCTTTACTATACTCTGAAATACCTTTAGTAGTAGTGGTGTTAACTCTTCTCTGAAACTTTGGTAGAATTCTCCAGTGAAACCGTCAGGTCCAGGGCTTTTTTTATTGGGAGTTTTAAATTACCTTTTCCCACCCTCTAGCATGCACATGTTTTACTAAGAAGTCCAGAGTCCTTGACACTTCTTCCTTACTAAGTCCAATCAGCATAATGTTATCAATGTAATGGTCCAGTGTGACATCTTGAGGAAGGGGAAGGTATTCAAGGTCCCTGCAGCCTAAACTATGACATAGGGCTGGAGAGTTGATATAAACCTGAGGTAGAACATTGAAGGTGTATTGCTGGCTTTGCCAGCTGAAGGCAAACTGCTTCTGGTGGTCCTTCAAAACAGGTATGGAGAAAAAGGCATTAGCCAGATCAATACTGCATACCAGGTACCAGGAGATGAATTAATTTGCTCAAGGAATGAAGCCACATCTGGAACAGCAGCTGCAATTGGAGTCACCACTTGGTTAAGTTTTCAATAATCCACTGTCATTCTCCAAGATCCATCCATTTTTTGCACAGGCCAAATAGGCGAGTTAAATGGGGGGTGTGATGGGAATCACCACACCTGCATTCTTCAAGTACCTGATGATGGCAGTAATCTCTGCAATCCCTCCAGGAATGCAGTGTTGGTTTGGTTTACTATTTTCCTAGGTAGGGGCAGTTCTAATGGCTTTCACTTGGCTTTTCCTACCATAATAGCCCTTATTCCACTTCTCAGGGATCCAATGTGGGGGTTCCACCAGCTGCTGAGTATATTCCAATTATGCATTCTGGAACTGGGGAAATCACTACTGGATGGATTTCAGGGACCCACTGGACATACTGTGAGACAGACATAAGCTAAGACTCCATTAATAACCTGAACTCCATATGCCCCCACTCTGACTGGTGGGCCACGGTGATGTTTTGGGTCTCCTGGAATTAGTGTCAGTTCAGAACCAGTATCCAGTAATCCCGGAAAAGTCTGGTTATTTCCTTTTCCCCAATGAACAGTCACTCTCGTAAAAGGCTATAGATTCCTTTGGGGAAGTCTGGGAGAAAGATTAACAGCATACATTTTTGGAAGTGTACTGGAGTCCTTCCTCAAGGGGAACCAGCCTTCCCTTCATTCAAGGGGTTGTGGGTCTGTAAACTCACTCAAGTCTGGGAATTCACTGAGGGTCCATGACTCTCTATTCTGGCAATTTGAGTTAGACTTCTGTTCACTTGATCTAGAATTCTTCCGCTTGTACAGATCAGGTAAATATTTAGTAGATTTTCTATGTATTTCACTCCTAGGGACACCATGACTAAGTAGCCAGCACCATAAATTCATATGAGTAAACTATTCTGATTACTGGTTTGACTCCACTGTCCATTACAGTAACCACCCCTACCTTGTCTTTGTCGATTGAGTGGCACCACTTGGCCCCTACTACCGTGGGGTCCAATCAGCCCCATTATAGTTAGGAGTCTTAATTTAGTTAGGGCAGTTCCCACTGTCAAATCTGACTTATATAAATTAGCAATCACAGCAGACGTCAAGGATGCTGGGGCTCCATTCACAAATTTGTTCCTCACTGTTGTGGTAAAAAGTGTGTCCACTGGGCACTCCATGTATGACTCTGTGGGTCTAACTTGATAAATCAACTCTAATATGCCAATTTCCCTAAGCCTTTGGATACCTTCTTCTATAGTATACCAAGGCAGATCTGGTACTTCAACTTGATTTAGTGTAGGCCACTGGTAATCCATGCTTCAGTGACCCAACCAAATAAATTATTAGATCCTTTCCTAACCTCTTGAACTGAAACACTGAAATAAAGAATTTGTGCTTGGTGGGCCTGTCTTAGGCTTGATTCTCTAGAGAAGTAAAACCAGTAAAGCATATAAATACATATAGAGTTTTATATCAAGGAAATGGCTAACACAGTTGTAGAAGCTGGAATATCTCAAGTCTGTGGGTCAAGCTGGAGGCTTCTCCCGATTCATGTAGCTGCAGGAGCTGGCAAACCCAAGATTGGTAGATTAGAAAGCAGACCTCTTGCTCACAGGCTGCGAAAACCAACAAATCCCAAGATCAGCAGACAAGATGGCAGGTAAGCTGCTAGCTCACGTCCCAAGAACCAGAAGTCACAAATACAAGAGCCAGCTACAGGATCCAGAGCCAGCAAAAGCCCACAAGCCTTGCCAGAAAGGCCACCTATATTGGATGCAGGCCACATCCCCAAGGAAACTCCCTTTCAACTGATTGGCTACTGACAGCAGATCCCATCATGGAGGTGATCACATTATATCAGATCTCATCATGGAGGTGATTACACCATTATACAACTGTCAAACTACATCATAACTGCCAAACCACTGAGAATCATGGCCCAGTCAAGTTGACACACAACCTTAATGATACAGACATGTTATCAGGATGGACCAGTCCCCAGAGAAGGACATCATGCTTGGTAAAACAGAAGGTCAGCGAAAAAGAGGAAAAGCCTCAATGAGAAGGACTGACACAGTGGCTGCAACAATGCGCTCAAGCACAACAACAATTTTGAGGATGGCACAGGACCAGGCAGTGTTTTGTTCTGTTGTACATAGTGTTGCCAGGAGTTGGAACCAACTCAATGGCACTTAACAAATAACAGTCTGTCAGTTTGTTGTACTCTGGTGACTTTTGTGTTGCTGTGATACTGGAACCTATGCCATAGGTATTTCAACCCCCAGCAGGGTCACCTATGGTGGACAGGTTTCAGTGGAGCTTCCAAACTAAGACAGAATAGGAAGAAAGGCTGGACTATCTACCTCTGTAAATCAGCCAATGAAAATGTATGGATCACAAAATAACATTGTCCAGTGTAGTGCTGGAAGATGAGCCTCCTAGATTGGAAAGCACTCAAAATACACAGTGGCCACAGCAACGGACTTGAGCATACCAATAATCATGAAGACGACGTCAGACTGGGCAATATTTCCTTTTGTTGTACATGGGGTCACCATGAGCTGGAGTTGGCTCACCAGCAGCTAACAATAACAACCACATAGTGTACGACATCCTGTGGTGAGTTACCACATGGCCACAGATTCTTTACTAGTCCTTCCATTTCCCTTCTCCTGGAATCTGGGACGACCTGTGACCTGTTCCAGCCACTAGAAGGCAGTAGAAGTGACACTGTGTAACTTTGAGGCAGGTTACAGCAAAGGTGTAGTTTTTCCTCAATCTTTCTGGAGTGACTTTCTCAGGATTCAACTGCTGTGCTCAAGAAGCCCACAGGAGTCACATGGAGAAGGCTTGTAGAGGAGAACTGAGACAGCTAAGCCCCAGCTGACGCAGCACCACCTGCCTGCCACCTACGCGTACGATCTTGGATGTTTCAGCCTAGGTGAACCTCCAGGTGACTGCAACCCACAGCTGATGCCAGGAGGAGCAGAAGAACTGCCCACCTGAGCCCTTCAACCCATAGAATGATGAGAGGTAAGAAATGGGGGTGGTTGTTTTAAGCCACTAAGTTTTGGAGTGGTTTATTACACAGCAATAGATAACTGGTATACATTGCCATGGAGCCTAGGGCAGCACCCCATAATCAAACACATGACTATTTCTGCAGAGAAATATAGAAATGGTCACGGTGTGGAATAATTATGACTATAAATGGCCTCACATCAGTTTGAGTTAAGTTTTCACTAAAGAAGAGTTCAAATCAGGTCAAATAGCTAAATGAGTTATGAAAAAAAATCTTTTTTAGAGCATTTTGATTTTAGAAATGTGGATAAGAGATTGTATATATGTACAACTTGCATTGTGATGTATCTGAGTGTCTTCATTTAAAACCTAGCTGACATCCTCTATCCTCCAGAAAGTTGTCACTAATAACACCTGTCACAGTTTCCCTACAACCCTGTGGCCACCATTGTCCACTCAGGGCATCTTTCCTTATAAATTTTTGTGGCTTTTCTTGTTGTCACACTTGGCTGCAAGCTCCCCCAAGGTGAGTAGCTTTTCTTTTTCTCCATCTTTCTTGCAGTCCCAAGCATGGGGCTTTACACCCAAACACACCTAACAAGGTGGGAACCTGTCATCCTCAACCTGGTCCTCTGCCTCATCCTTACCACCGTGCATATTGTCAACCATTATCCCCTTTTGTAGATGAGGAAACGAGGATCAGAGAGGATAAGTAAGCTTCCCAAAGTCACACAGCTGATAAAGGGCAATGCCTGGATTTGAACCCCCGGCTCTCAGTGCTACAAATGCAGTCTGTATTTTGGATAACCATCACCCGAGCCTCCTAACCCCATCCCCACTGAAAAAAAAAAGTTGCTGTCGAGTCTATTCCGACTCATAGCGACCATAGAGGACAGAACAGAACTGTCCCATAGGGTTTCGAAGGCGATAATCTTTACAGAAGCAGACTGCCACATCTTTCTTCTGCGAAGCGACTGGTGGGTTTGAACTTCTGACCTTTCTGTTAGCAGCCAAACACTTAACCACTGCACCACCAGGGTTCCTTATAGTTCCTAACCCAACAGGTAGGCATTTCTCAGTGAGAGCAGTTTATATAAGCACGTGTTCTTCTTTCCTACAAAATTTGATATGTTTCAACAAATCTTTATAAACAGCAAGTGTTATATACAGATATAAAATAATATATTGCTCAATTAATATTTGTTGAATTAGTGAATGAATAAACTACCAGTTTGATTTCCCTACTCATCTATCAAGGAGTTTATAATCTTCTTTATTGAGAAAATAAGATATATATTCATTAAAGTAAATACTGTTATTAAAAGCAACACAGCCTAATGAGAGCTCAAAGTATAAGCTTTGATAGCAATCAAAGTTTGCCCAAATAATTCTTCTTATGTCTGGGCTTTATGTTGCCTAAGGATTTTTTCTTTTCTTCATACTTAGCCATTATGTTCCTTTCACTTCCTGGATGCCACAGACATTCTAAAGCTCTGTTACTTCCAATTCTAGGTTCTTTCCAGGGCCAAGTTCCCCTCCAGCTCCAAGTATCCTCCAGCCTCCCCTAAATATCTTTCTTCTGTTCGTATGTTTACTCCACCAAAACTCTCTAGCCTGAAGACTGGAAACTGACCCTTTGTCCTCTTATTATTCAAAATTCAGCAATTCTGAAACTGTAATGGTTAAGGTTGTGTGTCAGCTTGGCTGGGCCATGATTCTCAGTGTTTTGGTAGTTGTATAATGTTGTGATCACTTCCCTGTTGAAATTTGATACATGATCACCCCATGATGGCATCTGCTGAGTGGTACCAGTGGGGGTGGGGCCTGTGGCAGCTCACTGCCCCCTCAGCCTTCATCTCTCTGCCCTCTGCTGCCTACTTCCTTCCTTCTCACCTTGCCAAGGTTTTTTGGCTTGTTCTGGATCCTGAAGCTGCCTCTTGTTCGTCTGACCTCCAGATCTTGGGACTTCAGCTAGCAGCTTACCTGCCGATCTTAGATTTGCCAGTTCCTGCAGCTACCTGAATCAGGAGAAGCCTTGTGTCTTGCCTACCGATCTTGGGATTCGTTGACCTTCACAGCCTATGAGCAAGAGTACTGCTCTCTAACCTGCTGATCTGGGGTTCACCAGCCCCTGCAGCTGTGTGAATCAGAAGCCCTATCCTGATCCACGGATTTAGGATGTTCCAGCCTCTACAATTACGTGAGCTGTTTCCTTGATATAAATCTCTATATATATATATGTTTATACACTTTACTGGTTTTGCTTCTCTAGAGAACCCGGCCTAAGACAGAAACCTTCCCTCCTAGTGAGAAATTTTCCATTTGACAACTTTGCCTTTTACAGAAGCCAGATTCTTTTTCTTCTGAAAATTTCAAGTCAGCAAAAACCACAGCACGCATTTAAAATAATGTGTCAGGGGGTTCCCCAGAGACACATCTGAACACATGAAGCAATTTTGCACTGAAATTATGACATTGTGCATTAGAAGAACCACTAATTATGAAACATTTCCAAAATCAGTAGATTTCAGACAACAACTAACCATTGGCATCCATATTTGGGGACAAAAACTTTTGAAGAAAATTTGCATTCTGCTAAATCATGTAAAACAAGGTGGCAGAGAATAAAGATTCATTTAAATATCACTTAGGAATTTCAAGGAAAAAAGATATTAATCTCTCCTCATAAAATTCTTAAACCACAGTGATATAATAATTGTAGTAATAATCTCTCAGGCTTAGAAATAAGGCACTTGACTATTGAACTGGAACAACAATCCTTTTACTATTTAAATAAAAGCTGTTAAAGGCTGAGATTTTAAGTTCATGGTTTTATATTAATAAGATGAATATAAATAAATTTTTTTTGTTAGTTGCTGTCAAGTCAGCTCTGATTCAAAGCAACCTATGTACAACAAAATGAAACATTGCCCGGTCCTGTGCCATCTTCACAATTGTTGGTACCCTTGAGTCCATTGTTGTGGCCACTGTGTAATGTGAGTGCCTTCCAACCTAGAGGGCTCATCTTCCAGCACTATATCAGACAATATTCTGTTGTGATCCATAGGGTTTTTACTGGATAATTTGCATAAATAGTGTGTAAGAGAATTTTAAAATTGAGGTACCTGAGAAAATCTGAAATGGCTTGCTTGAGGTTTGGGTACAACTCCTTTGTTGCTAATTCCATTTTCACCCTAGTAACAGCCATCTTCTGGGCAGACCTAATCATGAAACTAAAAAAAACATTCTCTCCCTGTGATAAAGCTAAATGTTCTGGCAGTCTGTTTCTAAAAGAAGAATGTCCAGTAATGGTGATGTAACTACACTGTGACTCCCTTAAGGGAAGAATGTCAGGTAATAATGACATAACTACCCTGCAACCTCCCACCCCCATCACATACCCTTGTAATTACCACACTATAACCAAATCTAAGAAAGGCACATATATCCTTTTAAGACAATCATCTAGGAGCTCCTGTTAGAGGAAGTCCTGCCTTATGAGTTCTCGCCACAGGAAGTCCTGTCTTACAAGTTCTCTCCACAGGAAGTCCCACCTTAAAGTGATCTACTACCAATCAAGTAAATCTTTCAATGATCTAAGTTTGTAATTACCATCAAGTTAATGTACTTTCACATTCTTTATTCCACCCTTATAAAATGTCACTGCAGCATGGCCATTTTGGATTACTGGATTTCACTGCATGGAATTTAGTCTATCCCTGGCTCAAGCTGTTTCTTTATTTTCGATAAATCTCTTAATTTTACTTTAGTCAGAGTACACGTTGTTAGTCTACAACATTCTTTCATGTAGTCGGCAGGATTTTGAAGGATCTTTACCTTCTGCTTTCCCAGTTTCTTGGGAGTGCAGCTGCTTTGGTACCAAGCATGAGCCCCTGTGCTCAGATCATCTCCTCAAAATTTCAGGAACCCTTTAAGGTAAGCCTCTCAAATCTTGAGCCTCCACTGTGTTGCAAAGATGGATCTTTGGAAATTTATTCTCTATATTTTGTTCCCCAGTGCAGGTGGAGAATGGCTTCTCCTCCTCCTGGGCCCTGCATTGTTCCTGGGTCCACAGCGGTAATTTCAGAAGCTCAACCACCTCAGCCTCTGCTCCTGACAGAAGGACAAGAGAAACTTTGGGCAGGTGTGTGGCAAAAGGTACCCATCTGACACCGAGGCCTGGGATTTAAAGGACTAGACCAAACCCATTATCCAAGACAGACTTCATAACCCTTGAGCAACAAACAAAATGCTGATCCCTCTTTTTGTCTAGTTGAATCTCTAAACATACAAAGAGCCTGTTCTAACTCTCAACAAGCATGTCTTACCAGTAACATCCTGGAGTCATAAAGCCTCCAGAGAAAAATTACAATTAGCTCAATCTTCTGTTAAGTACTTAGGATGTATAATCTTAGCAAAGCGAGTCACTGTAGACCCCAAAAGAAAAGAGACTATCTTAGCTTATCTTACTACCATTTTATCAGGAGGGACCAGTCCCGAAGAACATGATGCTTGGTACTGTAGAGGGTCAGAAAAAAGAGGATGATCTTCGATGAGATGGATTCACACAGTGACTGCAACAATGGGCTCAAGCATAGCAATGATGGTGAGGATGGAGTAGGACCAGGCAGTGTTTCTTTCTGTTGTACATAGGGTCACTATCAGTCAAAACCAACTCGACAATACCTAACAACAACAACTATCAAGAAACATTTAAAAGGATTTCTAATACTCTGCATCTATTGCAGAACTTGGATGCTTAATTTTTCTTTGCTGGCTCAACATCTTTACCATTTATCTAAAGAGCTCAGAGCCTAACCCCTTCCAGCTTTCCACAGATGGCCAAAAGGCCATCACTCACCTAAAAGAAGCACTAACTAACACTCCTGATCTAGGGTTTCCTGATTATAACTCAAACTTTTCATTTTTTTATCCAGCTAAACCCCATCACAAGGGGCTACCCCCTTACCCTAGAGCAGTCGCTACAATTGCTAAACAAATTAAAACCACAGCTGATACAGTTTTAGGCAATTTTCTTGACTTTTATGTTCCTCATGCAGTGTCAGCCATTGAAATTCAACATTAACTCAGAATCTTTTAGCCAGCAGGCTAACTTCTTATGAAGTTCTCCTTTTAGCAGCTTCTAATATTCAGTTACATACTGTAACCTCTCTAAATCCAGTTACTTGTTACCTCTACCTACTAATAATAACCATCCACCTCATAATTATTTAAATATTACTAAACAGCTTTTGTCTTCTAAACAAAATTTATAAGAAACACTGTTATCAAATTCTGGTTTAGGTCTATTTGTTAATGGGTCATATTTAAAGCCTGAGCCTACTAGCTCTCATTACTAGGGAGGATATGCTGTAACCACCTCCACTGAGGTCCTCAAAAGTGGTGCCCTTCCTGAAGTCACTTCGGCAACACATTGAATCAATTGCATGAACAAGTGTTCACAAACTGGCTTATGGACAGTTGGTAAATATTTTTATGAACTCAAGGTATGTTTTTAAAGGTACTTATAATTTGGCATGTTATAAAAACAAAGGGGGTTCCTAACTTCTTCTAAGACCCAAATTAAAAATGGCCTTTTAGTAACAAACTTCCTGGAAGCCCTTTTGCTACCCTCTGAGACTGCTATAATTAAAACTCAGGCCCATCAACACAAAGGGGTTCCACAAACAGAAGAAATTAAAAGAAATGACCTGGCTGATAGAGCAACTAAACCGTCCACTTCCCAATCACCCTTTAAGGATGTCATCTTTATTTATGACTGTGATAATCCCACTCACGATCCTGATGAAAAGGAGGGAATAGTTAATAATGATAGAACAGTCATGGCACCTGTATAAATGGCTCTGATAAAATGTTGCCTACCAAAATTTGACCCAAAAGAAATCTCAAAGTTACTTTTTAAACATCAACAATTAACCCCCACAGATGAAATTAGAGAATGGGAGCAGGCTGGCTGTCATCAGGATCCAACCACCGAATTGTGGATTGGGCATAATAAAAAACTCTTTTTGCCAGAATGCTTACATGTTCCTATGGTTCGAAATTGCTGGCATGATAATATAGGAATAAAGGCAGATAAACTAATCAGGGCTTTAGAAGCCCATTGGTACGGAGATTTTTCTGCACTGTAGATTACGTTTTTTCTCATAGTTTTGAAGATCACACTTCTCCTTGTTTCCATCCTGTTAATACTCCTCACAAGCATTTAACAGTTATGTATGGTCCCTCACCTTGGAATACAGTTTTGGATGATGACCAACTCTAACATGCTTATAGAAAGTCCCTTTAGGCCTTAAAGAGTTTATTTGAACATCAAAAATCAGCCCCACGTGATGAGGTTGAGAAATATAAAAAATACAGTTGCTCCCAATGCTCCACACCTCTAGGATATGGATGAGACCCAGCAAGAACTTAGTTCTCCCTAGGTCCCTGAAAGCCTCTGTATTGGAGACATTACATATGAATACCCATTTGGGAAGAGATAAGATGATAGAAAACTTAAAGAAATATTGGTGGGGGCATTTTTATGAAATTTCTGTATTTGTGACTTCCCAGTGTACTATTTGTTCTCAGTTTAATTCTGGTAAACATTATAAAGCTCCAGCTGGGAGAATTTCCTTTGCCTTCAGGACCTATGCTTGAATGGCAGATTGATTTCATCTAGCTCCAGCTCTCAAATGACTATAAATTTGTATTAGTAATGATTGGCAGGTTTTCTCAGTGGGTGGAAGCTTTCCCTACTTGTCAAGTTACTGCTGCTTTTGTAGCTAAGAAACTTCTTGAGAATATTATTCCCATCTGGAGAGTCCCAAGAGTCCTTTGTAGTGACTGAGGCACCCCTTTTACTGGGCAAATAATTAAAGAGATATGCAAAATTTTACCTATTTTTTAGACACTTTATTGTGCTACCACCTTCAATCATCTGGTCTAGTTGAAAGAACTAATGGTATAAAAAAAGTCAAATAGCCAAACCTTCCAAATCTCTACAATCACCTTGGACTAAAGTGTAGCCTCTGGTCCTTTCAAACTGAGGACTACTTTATTTAGACTTCACAAATTGACCCCTCATGAAATTATTACAGGATGGCCAATGCCTTGAATCAAATTTAATTCAATCTGACCTGTTTTAATATTGTAAATCTTTGATCCGATAGTCTAAAGAATACTTTACACAAGCTAAGGAAGCTTTTGATAATCAAAAGCAAGAAATATATAAACTACCTCATGTTCAACCTAGAGATAATGTTTACTGGAAAAGACACCAATTAAAAGATTCTCTCGAACCGTGATGGAAGGGAATTTACCTGGTCCTTCTCAATAACCTTTGTACCACTAATTACAGAGTGTTAAGACTTGGATCCATTTCTCCCAATTAAAGAAGACTGCATCTCCCACATGGACGGCCCAAATAACTGAAGGACTCAAACTAAAATTCAGCTGCCCAGGTGGCCAAAAGTGAATGACTGTGAGAGTAGACAGATCACCCCAAGATTATGGAACAAGACCACATGAAAATTCAGGCAGTTGAAATTATCAGACTCTGTCTCCTACTTACTATGTACTTTTTGTTCTTTTCCCTTGCACAAAGTAGGTCTTCTTACTTGGTGGTTATGGTAATGAAAGAAAATTGAAATAGTTACTCTAGTTTTATACTTACTACCCTTAAAGTTGCTTTGCTTTATAAGCTAAATTTCATTAACTGATAATGATCATACACTTTTTCTATGTCCTATGCAAATCTATAAACCCTATTCTACATATTTATTATAAGTATTTTGGAGCCCTGGTGGCACAGTGGTTAAAAACTCAACTGCTAACCAAAATTTGGCAGTTTGAATCCACCAGCCACTCCTTGGAAACCCTATGGGGCAGTTCTACTCTGTTCTATAGGGTCACTATGAGTCACAATCGACTAGACGGTAATGGGTTTGGTTTTTAGTATTATATGTATTTTAGCTGTTTTCATATTGATTATTTAGTTGTACCTTTTATTTTAATTTAGTCCTATGCTCACAACTGAAGAAACATTTCTTCATTGCTATTATTTTTATGCTTTTTGCTATTGTTTACTTATTTTAGCCAGTTTTTCTTCATTATGAAGCTGTTCTTAAGTTTTATTTTACTAGGTCTAATAACTAATGCCACAGCCTGGCACAAAAATGCCTTTGTTAAGTTAGCTCAAGCAGTGGCTAGCACAGCCAATTTAACTAAATGCTGGATCTGTCTTCCTTCCGCACAAACTGTACATGAAAATTCTAACCTACTAGCATTACCCATCTTTAATTATAATTTTATACCTGATGCTATTGTTAATACCAGTGCTATTGCCAAGCGAGCTATTTGTATCAGACTATGGCATTCACCCAACTCCCCCACCTACACTTTAGTGCCTTGATTTTCCTCTCTCACGTTTGGACATGACCTAAAATTACTTATATTGATGAACACCATCAAGCTCCCCCTTCTTAGATATTTTCAGCTGGCTAACCCTAGGTGTTGGATCATGGATTAAGTATATATTGTTAACTGGACTAATAATACTCATTGTCACTATAATAATTGTAGGAACTGTTAAATGTTATATGAAACTTTTGACAAACGCCATTACCCAAAAGACCCATTTAATGCCTATGAGAAGAATAATGTACATTGGCAGTATTTATATTTCAGACGAACTCGAGCCCACTCCTTGAGTAAACTATCAGATGTCAAGTTATTCCTCTAATGTGGCCTACCGTGTACTAAACCACAAGTAATAAAACCACAGAAGCAAGAAGCTAAAACTATGGCATGGTGAAGACATCAAATGGTGCCTAGCTACCTTTTCACAATGTTCCACTATTATTCATAGCTGCTATTCATAGTTTAATTTTATTTTTCCTGAATCCATAGTCAACACCCCTAGAATCATCAGTCAAGAAATCAAATGACATATTGCATTGGGTAAATCCACTGCAAAAGACCTCTTTAAAATGTTAGAAAGCAAAGATGTCACTTTGAGGACTAAGGTGCACTTGACCCAAGCCATGATATTTTTAATCGCCTCATATGCATGCGAAAGTCGAACAATGAATAAGGAAGACCTAAGAAGAATTGATATCTTTATGTTAAGGTGTTGGTGAAAAATATTGAATACACTGTAGACTACAAAAGAACAAACAAATCTGTCTTAGAAGAAGTACATCCAGAATGCTTCTTAGAAGTAAGGATGCTACAGGACTGAGTAGTATTTCATTTTGTTGTACATAAGGTGGCTATGAGTCAAGACCTATTTGACTAACAACAATAACAACTTTTCACACACATAGTGTCTGAAGCCTTAAAGGCTTATTAAATAAACAGCCATCCAGAATAAACATATGCTCAAAGTCCATGCAGAAGAAAACCTTTCAGAATAGTGGTCAGTGAACTGATCAAATAATTTTTCTCAAAATCTTTGATCAAAAGGAGAGAATATGGTAGGGAATTTTTAAATTGAGGTACCTGAGAAAATCTGAAATGGATGGCTTGAGGTTTGTGTACAACTCCTTTGTTGCTAGTTCTATTTTCACCCTAGCAACAGCCATCTTCCAGGCAGACCTAATCATAAAACTAAGAAAATGTTCTCCCCCTGTGATAAAACTGAACAGTTCTGGCAGGTTATTTCTGAGAGAAGGATATCTGATGATGATGTAACTGCACTGCAACTCCCCTAAAGGGAGGAATGTCCAGTAATGATGACAGAACTACCCTGTGATCCCCCCATCACGTACCCTTATAATTACTAAACTGTAATCAATCTAAGAAAGATATGTATGTCCTTTTAAGCCAATCACCTTATGAACTCCTGTTACAGGAAGTCCTGCCTTATAATTTCCCACCACAGGAAGTCCCATCTTATAATGATATACTACCAATCAAGTAATGTCTTTCAATGATCTAAGTTTGTAAATACCAATCAAGTAATGTACTTTATGTTGTTTCTCCCCTTATAAAATATCACTGTAGCATGGCCCCTTTGGATTACTGGATTTCACTGTACGGAATTCAGTCTATCCTCGACTTGACCTATTTCTTTATTTTCAATAAATATCTCAATTTTACTTTAATCAGAGTATGGGTTGTTACTCTATGACAGGTGATTTAGAAAATAATATTGGAATCATTATTCCCTGTCCTTGAGCATAGAGAATGTGACTCAGCTGGAGCTGGGCTCACAAGGATTGACAATGACACATCAACTGGGCCCTGAGGTATAAAGACAATAGCTAAGATAATCTTGGAAAATATCTTTTAGGGAAAATTTCAGGGAAACAAATTATCAAACAACACAAAAGACTTTCTGCTCTTACCTTTTTCTATTACCATTTAGTGAATAGAAAATTTGTTGGACAAATGAAGACCTTCCTGACTGTCGTTACTGAAACCTGTACCAATGATTGTTAAGAAAGATGATTCAAAATGTAGGATCACAGTTTCTAACCAATCTGTGAAAAGATGAAGCTTTCGATGATTTTGCCTTTTTGTAATGTTAATATATACTGAAGACTCTGTAATGTTTTTCGGACTCGGGCAGACATGGCTGTGACAGCATGCTTGTCAGTTTTACCACTTTTACTTATTCTGTAATATTCTTTGGACTTGGACAGATATGGCTGTAGCAGCGTGCTTGTCCATTTTCCCACTTTTGTCTGTTCTATATTTCCTTGGATTTGGGCAGACATTAGCTCTGGCAGCATGCTTGTCCGTTTCCCACTTTTGCCTTTTTGAATATATGCCAAATAAAACTTGCTTTTTGCTTTATTAAACTTTTTGATGTTTTTTCCCTGCAGCACAGTGGATCACTAAGCTTTTTGTTCCTAGTCTGTCTTAGTCTGGAAGTGTTACCGCAATAACGCGGATCGGAGCCTCCTGCCGCAATAGCCAATTCTGAGACAGGGGTGAGGTTAGCAGCAAGATGTTTATTATATATAGATATATAGGAGACAGAGAGGAATAGATTCCTCCAAAAAACCCATCTCCCCCGCTGGAGATCGGCTGAAGGCTTTTATAGGGACAGGATTATGGATCTTAGAAATTTGTGGTAGTTTCCCCTTGAGGTGGTGATGTCTTAGATGAGTTAACCTTCTACTGGTGTTCTTAGAGGTTATCTGGTGACATCCTTGGGGATTATCTGCTTTTTCTTGTCACGAGATGGGTGCTTTGTTTGGTTTTTCATTCTTAGATCATGATCACTTGTTTTCCACCCTCCAGGGAGGAACATCGGTTAATCTTAAACCTTTTTGTAGAGACTAGAACGGGAGGGAAAAATCACCAGACAATATGGCAGTTAGCAATGGGGAGTAAATAATAGTGAGCTGGGCCTGTGCAGCCTCTTCCAGAAGTTCCACCTTAATCTATTTACTATGGTTGACCCTGTTGACATTTGAAATGACGGTGGCATAGCTTCCAGCATCACAGCAACACAAGATAGATATCACAGCACAACAAACTGACAGACAGGTGATGGATAAAGATAGGTTAATATTTACATTTGTATCATAACATTGTTAAATGTAATTAAAATTCACTGAAATTTGAACATAAAGTTTATTCTGAGCAGTTATTCTATATGTGTATAGGGAGTCCATTTTGATTCCAGAAAAAGCAAATGGCTGGAAGAAGCTAGGTACAATGGGGCTTATCAACAGAAGAGCAGGGAGAAATATAGAGCAACCACTGACTAATCTTAACATGATTGATTGAACCCTGCCTTCCCCTTTTACTGAAATCCACTGATATCAGGTTACTTCTGGGCCGGCTGCTAATAATTTGGCCCTCCACCCACCTGCAACCATGAGGCTGTTTGAGATTTAAAGTAGGAGGTAATGGTTTGATGACTATCCTTTTCCAGCAGGATAAGAGAAATGTACATTGCTATAGAGCAGCTTCTGGCAGGCTTTTGTTGTTTGGGTCAGACTTTTTATGGTCAATATTTGGTTCTATGGATAAGAAAAACCTTCAAATCCCAGTAAAATATCTGTTATTAATTTTCCTATTCAATAGCATCATATATAAATGCACATTTTGCCGATTAAGTGATGAACATCAAGAACATCGTGCAGAAATGCATATTTAGGTTGATGCAGAGGTCATGAATATAGGTAGCACGGTTAACATTTTTTTATTCAAACAGACTGCTTCTAAAGTAAGAGAGTTTTAACTTTTCAAAATAGGTACAAATATTTACCCATTCGTTCCTCATTTTTAGTGTACAAAAAACAAAGACGTGAAGGGCAACCCACCTGTAGGTGTTCTCATCTTCACAGTAAGCCGCATGAACAGTGACGTATTCCTGCGAATGTTCAGGGGTCTGGATTTCCATGCCTGGAGGAGAGTGGCAGATCACCCCCATGAGATGGTGACCCAGAGCACGTGCAGTGGCAACCAGCAGCTCTCCTTACTGGGCGGCACCTCCACGTCCATCCTCACCCTCACGTCAGGCAATGGCACCACCACTGACGAAGTGGCACAGTCTCCCAGACGAAGTGACTGGGAATTAAGGTCCCTTTGTCACTTGGAGTCCCTGGGTGATGCAAAGAGTTAATACACTTGGCTGCTAACCAAAAGGTTAGAGGTTCAAGGTCACCCAGAGGCAGCTTGGAAGAAAGCCCTGCTCATCTACTTCTGAAAAATCAGCCACTGAAATTCACCCTATGGAGCACAGTTTTACTCTGACACACATGGGGTCTCCATGAGTTGGGGTCAACATGATAGCAACTGGTACTGGTTTGTTACTTGTTTTCTGACAAAGCGATCCATTTCCATTTTTCAAAAATGTCCAGCTCCTGGGCCAGGGTCCATAACTGTCTCAGCCTCTAAACTGGGCTTCAGCCAGGATAACTCAGCCTCTGCTTACAGGGCTGGGATGAACAGAGGAGAGATGGGTGTCTGACCCCCAGCTGGGTGAGAGAAGTCACTCACTCCTGCTAGGCAGCAGCACAGCTCAGGAGTCTGAGGCTCTCCTAAACCTAGGGTGAGTGATGATCATAGATTGTCTGTACCAAGATGCCAGGAGACAAAAGTCTCGATGGGCCTCCCCATCCACACCGCCCACAGTTGGCAGAAATTGCACCTTTATATAGTAGATGCAGTTCCTCACCTCCTGGGCGGCTGGCTTCATTGGTCGACCTCTTTGTCACAGGACGCTGTCTGCTTTCTGCAGCCAGGACTGTAGATCCTCTTACCTACTCCCTGGATAAATGCCCTCAGGGGAGGGGGAGTTTGTGGGAATGCTGGGTAAATTCCAGGCATGAATGGTTTACCCATATGGGGCAAAGGAGAGAGGTTCTAAAGAGACCGGAAGGTTAGATTTTAATGGAATAATCAAATCAATAACGATAATATCATTTTACATGTTAGGGCGGGGGTTCCTGTACAGTACAGTTAAAATGCTCAGCTGCTAACAGAAATGCTAGAGGTTTGAGTCCACACAGAGGTGCCTAGAAAGGCCTAGCAATCTACTTCCAAAAAAACAGCCATGGAAAACCCTATGGGGCACAGTTCTGTTCTGACACACATGGGGTCGCCATGAGTTGGAGTTGATTTGATGGCAACTCAAGATCAGTTAGGGTGAGGTTCAGCTCCATGGGACAGTAAACCCACATACTGGTGGGGCTTGAACAAGATAGAAGTGTATCTGTCTCCATGCGGAAGCAGTTCAGAGGCAGACAGACATGAGTCTGGGATGGGCCTGCTCCCTACATCTGGAGGCAGAGGTGACATCCAGGTGACCCTTCCGCTATCCCCAGAATGTGTTTTGTGACCTCAGGGTCCCAACTGGATATCAGAGCTCCAGCCATCACATCCATAGTCCAGGCATGAAGAAGGGTCTCCTCTTTTGAGAGACGCTTCCTGAAAGTCACACAAAACACTTGTGCTTGCATCCTGTTGGCAGAAACTCACAGCCAACAAACTATGCAACCAACTTGTGTAGGTGGGGGCCTGGAATCTGGGCTGGCAGAGTATCTCTTTGACAAGCCACCCTGGGAGACAGCGATGCCGAGAAATTAGCTTTAGGTTGGCTTCCCCACAGCCACAGGGGTGGCTTCTACGGTCACCAAGGCAGTGAGTGCATGTTAACTTCACCTTTTCTATGAGTCATACAGAAACATCCACTTAAGTCCTTTCATTTGTGCCACTCCTTCAAATAAAGTAATTTGGCACTCCCCCCAAAAATGCAGAGCACAGAGTCATTTGGCTTAGTGGCAAAGTTACCAGAAAAACATAGGGGTTCTTATTAGATAAGAAAATAGAGAAATGGATATTGGGAGAAATTAGATGTCTCCATTTGACGGCTGCCTACTCTTAAACAACTGGTAGCTTCTTCCGCATATAGTTATAACCTCTTGTGCTGTTGGTGAAGAGTATAAAATATACCATGGACTTCCAAAAGAAGCAGCAAATCAGTCTTAGAAGAAATACAACCAGAACGGTCCTTAGAACTGAAGATGGTGAGACTTCAGCTCACTCACTTTGGATGTGTCATCAGGAAAGACCAGTGGCTAGAAAAAGACACCATGGTTGGTAGAGGGTTGGTGAAAATGAAGGAAACCCTCAATGAGATGAACTGACACAACAGCTACAACAATGGACTCAATCATACCAATGATCATGAAGGTGGTGCAGGACCAGGCAACGTTTCGTTCTGTTACACATAAGGTCTCCATGAGTCAGAGTTGACTCAATGGCAACTAACACAACAACAATCATGGAAAGTACTTTCAGTTAGGGACAACTTTCATAGCACAGATTTTCTTTGACCTACCATGTCCTGTAATCTCAAAAACAAATAAGCAAGGAACACTTGCCTGTTCATTATGATGAGATACAGAATTTTTATCTTGGCTAGAATTTATCTGAAATCCTGTAAACTGTATTAATTATACATTGACTCATCAAGTTCCTAAAAACATTTGTAAAGATAAATATAGGACTAAAGTATGGTTCTCACTAAGCTATGTAGAGATATTTTTCACTACGGAAAGTTATTTTGTTAAAAAATAAACAGCAAAAGAAGTCTATGTGAGAAAATTATATTTGCCAGCCTGGAAGCTATACAGCTCAAATCACTGAAGCTTTTTTATACTAGTATTAGGATTCAAGTCAAAGGAGAATTAGATTTTATTTACTTGGGGAGGGGTGTTTACCGTCATCTCCCATTGCCTTCTCCCCAACACACAACACACACACACCAACATACACAATAAAAGTTTATATTTTAAATTCTAAATTGTGTTGCTATGACAACTACAGAAATGACACACAATTCCACTGGGTCATGCTGGTTCCATTTGTTTTTACAGAGAAGGGTGTATTTAGTCCCAGGGAGACAGGAATGCTGGATAGAGTCTCAGACTCGAGGTCAGAAGACGAGTTTCTATTCTCAGCTCCCAGCATTGATTTGTGTGGCCACAGACTAGTTACTTAGAGTCTTTGGTTTTATATCCTTTTTCTACAAAGCTGAGACATCTCCATTGGATAACTACCTACTCACAGGTGGAAGGTATTAGTTGGGGAACTTGCCATGAAAACCACTGAGCATCTCAGGTTCTGAGTACTGTCCATCCTGACTTTCCTGCGTGGGTAATTTCTCTACATCTTGCAATCCAGTGTAGTCCATGTAGCAATACATGGAATGTAGGAATGTTCTTTTCTTGCCATGCCTTCTTTAGTGCAGACATGTGGGGAATTCGGACTCAGCTGCTTCAAAATTTCAAGGAATTGTTTGGATTCAGATGTGCCTAAATTATAAAAAAACCATTTACAGACAGGGTGTGGGGGTGCAGATTGCTCCGGACACTTGGCATGGAGCTAGACAAGAGTTCCACCAAAGCTCCAGGCAGTTCCGTTCCCAGTCTCCAATCTATGAGGAGATGTGAATGGAGACCACCTGGCATTACCCAATGTTTCTGGCACAGGACAGGCATTTCATCTGTCCTGCAAATGTGCTTAGTGTTTTTTTGTTTTTTTTTTTTCCTTCAGCACAGATCTCCTGCCATATTTAAATATCCATCCTCAAATACAGTGAGATTGTGAAGTGCCCTATTGCCATAGAATTCTGAGATAAAAGTACTCATTTCAAAATAAACCAGTCTGCTAAGAATGTTTGGGCTCAACTAGAAACTTTGAGAATGCCTACATTTATAGAGATAAGAAGGAGCTGTGGTGGCACAAATGGTTAATGTTATTTGAAAGGTTGGTGGTTCAAAACCACCCAGTGGCTCCACGGGAGAAAAGACCTGTCGATCTACTACCATAATGATTACAGCCTAGGAAACTCTATAGGGCAGTTTTACTGTGCCACGTGAGGTTGCTATGAGTGGGAATCAGCTCAATGGCACACAACAACAGCACCACAAACAGAGACAGACTGGAGAATCAACCCTGTAAAATATTTTGGAAAGTCTGTCAAAAATGGAACTTTGTGAAGGGCCAGTGTGATAACTAACTTGCAGAGAACCTTAGAGCCGTTTGTGAAGCAAGGCATAGAATGGAGGATGGACAGACTTCATCTGCTTCGTTTGAACACATCATCGGGGAAGACCAATCCTTAGAAAAGGACATCCTGTTTGGTAAAGCAGAGGGTCAATGCAGATGAGGGAGACCCTCAATGAGATGGATTGACACAGCAGCCACAATGCACACAGACACACCAAAGATCATGAAGAGGGCACAGGACCAGGCAATGTTTCGTTCTGTTATGCACAGGTCCCCGAGAGTCGGAGCTGACTCAACAGCACCCAACGACAGCAAATTTGGTTTTAAGTCCTACATCATTCTCAGTCTAATTAAAGCAGAAAAACCCACGGAAGACTGTCCCTAGAACAAGAGTTTATTTCTAAATAGTTTTCCTCCCAAATCTAGAAACCACGTGCTCCATATTTTTACGTACACCTTACAACTCCCTTTTATACATGACATTGATTTTGTGGGCATCATATACAAATGCATGGTGACTCTGTAACCCAGCAGCTGGCAAAGCTGCTCTGTCTACCTCTTCCTACCCCCTCCCCCACTCTCCTGCCTTCGCTCCACCTGCTCAGAACAATGCATGTATGTCAGAGGTCTTGGAGGGAGCTAGGCCTCCTTTTACCAACATTCCTTTTAGGATTTTGGCAAAGAACTCAAGTGTCAGTGTGCAGGAGAGTGGCAGGGACAGGGTTAGTGGGTGCATGTATGTGAGAGAAAAAGAATCTGTTTGTTAGATGAAGAATCTGGCCCATGTGCTCCTTTGGAGGCTGTTTCTAAGGTGGGCAATACACCCTCAGCCTCCAAGGCTGGCCTGGTAGCCCTCCCATGGGAATGCTGCCCCTTTGTAACTGCCACCCAGGATCAGCCCACCCTGGCCTCAAGCCAACTCAGCCTAGAAGCCTTTTCAACTCCCATGCTAGTCAAACAGCTAGCTGTCTCTCGGCATATCCCAGTGTCCCCTGCACAGTGGCTACCAGAGGAATGGCAGATTAATCTCCAATAAATTCAGCCTTTTCTATTTTTGCTTAAGTAGCTCCCTTAGAGTCCTGGCCCCTTGGAAGGTGTACCCCTCCATGCGAAGAGCATCATTACCATCATGGTTTCCTGGCTGAGGGTGCATGGGGGGAGGTGAAATGCAGCTCTCCTTGAGCCAGCGAGAACCCTGAGAGTTTGTCCTTTCTCCAGGTAAGGAAGCAAGGTTCAGAAGACATGACAACAGGAGGGAACAGGAGGCAGAAACCCACAAAAAGAAAGGACAGCCACCTGCATTGTCATCCAAGGATTGAAAATTAATACCATAATGCAGTGAAAAGATGGATGGCTGACAACTGTTATTTCTTATTCTGCATGCAAAAGTTGGACAATGAAAAAAGAAGAGAAGAAGAATTGACACATTTGAATTTTGGTGTTGGCGAACAATATTGAACATACCCTGGACTGCCAGAAGAAAGAACAAATCAGTCTTAGAAGAAATACAACTAGATTGCTCCTTAGGAGCAAGGATGGAGAGACTTCAGGTCGCTTACTTTGGACACGTCATCAGGAAAGATCAATCGCTAGAAAAGGACATCATGGTTGGTAAATTAGAGGGTCAGCGAAAACAAGGGGAATCCTCCATGAGATGGATTGACACAATGGCCACAACAATGAACTCAAATGTACCAATGATCATGAAGATGGCACAGGACCAGGCAACGTTTTTTTCTGTTACACATAAGGTCTTCATGAGTTAGAGCCGACTTGATGGCAACTAACAACAGTGGCAAGAGGGGAGGCAGATAGAGACTGAGATACATTTCTGCCAATCACTTCCCAGTGGCCTTGAGTGAGTCACAGAAACTTCCAGAGGCTCAGTTTCCTCATATGGAAATGGGGAACATAAAACCAAGCATGTAGAGCAGCTGAGAGAACCCCAAGCTTAGTGCCTGGTAAGGAAAAAAATGATGCCTGTCAGTGGGTACAATTTGGTGCATTTTTTTCCCAATGATAGAACTAATAGTTGTCAAACTTGAGAGCAAACAAATAAAACAATAATTATAGGCACTATTGGGAAACATATACTCTTTGAGGACGTTTGACTATGCATATTAAGAGATCCCCAAATATGATCCACAGCGTTTGATCCATTAGTTCTTTTTCTATGAATTTATGCTAAAAAACTCCTTTCTAAAAATGCTGTATTTGTCCTGATTATGAAAATATGGTAATTAAGACAGTGCACGGTTAGACAAATAAACCAATGGCTCAAACAGAAAGTCTATAAATCAGACTCACAACACATGTGCAGTTACCTGGTATGTGAGAAGACTGACATTGCTGTCCAGACGGGAAAGGACAATCTCGTTGACCAATGGTTTCAGGTCAACTGGACATTCATTTGGAAAAGACAATTGACTTATACCGACCTACATCTCACTAAACACAGATAGGAATTACAGATAGAGTGCAAGTGTACATGTAAATGGTAAAACAGTAAGGCTCTGAGATGAAGATACGGGAGAACATATTCTTGACCATGGAGTAGGTACAGAATATTTAAACAAAGTTCTCCAGATATTAACCATAAAGAAAAAATAATAAGTTGAAACCATTTTAAAACTAAGAACTTTAAAAACTAAGAACAAGATACCACAAAGCAACCGAAAAGGAAACCCACAGAGTGAGAGAATTTTTTTTGCAAAATATGTTTTGCCAAAAATCCAACTAGCTCACATGAGCAGCCTATTTGGGCATATCAAAACAAAACAAGAAGCAAGGACACAGTAAGCAAACATAAAATAAATAAATATAATAACTTAAGATGGCTCAGAGACAACAGTCAATATCAAATCACATAAAGAGGCAGTCCATGATGGTTTCAGCAAGCTCCCAAAATAAAGAATCTAGAAATTTTCCACAGAAGGAAAATTTCTTAGAATTACTGGAGACAGAATACAAAAGATTAATATACAGAACTCTTCAAGATATTAGGAAGGAAATTAATCAAAATGCAGAACACACAATAGAGGAAATTAAAAAGATTAGAGAAGAACATAATGACAAATTTAACAGGTTGCAAGAATCCATAGAGAGACAGCAATCAGAAATCCAGAAGATTAACAATAAACTATCAGAATTAGACAACTCAATAGAAATTAACAGGACCAGAATTGAGGCAATGGAAGTCAGAATTAGTGAGAATGAAGATAAAGCACTTGACACCAACTAATTTGAGGAAAAATCAGATAAAAGGATTTAAAAAAATGAAGAAACCCAAAGAATTATGTGGAACTCTATCAAGAGGAATAAACTATGAGTGATTGGAGTACCAGAACGGGGGGGATAACAGAAAATACAGAGAGAATTGTTGAAGATTTGTTGGCAGAAAACTTCCCTGATATCGTGAAAGATGACAAGATATCTATCCAAGATGCTCATCGAACCCCACATAAGGTAGATCCCAAAAGAAAGTCACCAAGACATATAATCAAACTTGCCAAAACCAAAGATAAAGAGAGAATTTTAAGAGTGGCTAGGGATAAAAGAAAAGTCATCTACAAAGGAGAGTCAATAAGAATAAGCTCGGACTACTCAGCAGAAACCATTCAGGCAAGAAGGCAATGGGATGACATATATAAAGCCTTGAAGAAAAAAAATTGCCATCCAAGAATTATATATCCAGTAAAACTTTCTCTTAAATATGATGGCAAAATTAGGGCATTTCCAGATAAACAGAAGTTTAGAGAATTTGCAAAAACCAACCCAAAATTCCAAGAAATACTAAAGAGAGTCCCTCCAGTTAGAAAATCAGTAACAACAGATAACAACACAAGACTAGAACACAGGACAGAGCAACCAGATACCAATCCAGATGGCGAAGTCACAAAAACAAACCAAAACTAAAACACTGAAAATAGGGAAACAGATGTCAGTATGTAAAAGGTGACAACATTAAAACAAAAAAGAGGGACTTATAAATGCAGACATAGATTTTTCATATGGAGAAGAAGTCAAGGCGATATAAAGAAATGAAAGACTGGTATAAACTTAGAAAAATAGGGGTAAATATTAAGGTGACCACAAAGGAAACTAACCATCCTACAAGTCAAAATAAAAAACTAGAAAAATACAAAGACTCAGCCAATACGAAATCAACAACAATGAAAAAGATGAAAAGAAAACACATAAAGAAAAGCAACTCAGCACAGAAAATTAAGTGGAATAAAGAAACTGTGAACAACACACAAAAAAAGACATCAAAATGATAGCACTAAACTCATACCTATCAATAATTATGCTGAATGTAAATGCACTAAATGCACCAATAAAGACACAGAGAGTGGCAGATTGGATTGAAAAACACGATCCGTCTATACACTGCCTACAAGAGATACACCTTAGACTTAAAGACACAAATAAACTAAAACTCAAAGGATGGAAAAAATATATTAAGCAAACAACACACAAAAAAGAGTAGGAGTGGCAATATTAATCTCTGACAAAATAGACTTTAAAGTAAAATCCACCACAAAGGATAAGGAGGGACACTATATAATGATTAAAGGGTCAGTACACCAGGAGGATATAACTATAATAAATATTTATGCACCCAACAACAGGGCTCCAAAATACATAAAGCAAACTCTAACAGCATGAAAAGAGAGACAGACACCTCCACAGTAGTAGTCAGAGACTTCAACCTACCACTTTCAGTGAAGGACAGAACCCCGGAAAGAAGCTAAACAAAGACACGAAAGATCTAAATGCTACAATCAACCAACCTGATCTCATAGACATATACCAAACACTCCACCCAACAGCAGCCAAGTAGACTTTCTTTTCCAACGCACATGGAACATTCTCCAGAACAGACCACATATTAGGCCATAAAGCAAGTCTTAACAGAATCTAAAGCAGTGAAATATCAGAAAGCATCTTTTCTGACCATCAAGCCATAAAAGGAGAAATCAATAACAGAAAAAGCGAGGAAAAAAACACATGGAAACTGAACAACACCTTGCTCAAAAACTACTGGGTTATAGAAGAAATTAAGGATGGAATAAAGAAATTCACAGAATCAAATGAGAATGAAAACATATCCTACCAGAACCTTTGGGACACAGCAAAAGTAGTGCTCAGAGGTCAGTTTATAGCAATAAATGCACACATCCAAAAAGAAGAAAGGGCCAT